>NW_015505976.1:335383-401433 GCF_001515645.1 Sinocyclocheilus grahami | reverse complement strand
GTGCGGGGCGGGGGGTGGGGGGGGGGGGGGGGGGGGGGGGGGGGGGGGCACCATGACGACAGATGCCTTCTGTCACCCTTTAAATTGAATAATGCTAAGTGTCTCCACTCAATTACCAACCTTCTCAAGTATCTGGGTTCACATGTTTAAAAACAGAATGGGTTATGCTATAGCAACAGCTGTAGGCTCGAAAAACCTCAGGGGAACCTCATCATGGACTAAAATGCTCAACATGGGTGGCAACAGAACAGCGCTACTTACTAAAACTGTAAGAGAGACGCAGCACGCAATTGATTCCAATGGAGTTTGATGTTAGCATCTTGCTAGGTCAACAGCATGATACTCCAAGCGTTATGCTTAATAAACCGAGAGAAGCAGAAATCGTGATCACAATTAAAATGCGATTTATTGTGCAGCCCTACCTGAACTGACCTAACACTAAAATGACTAGAGAAAAATAATGACACTAGTGTATTTTAGAGCTGCTTTACAGCAGAATCTCCACTGTGACGTTTCCATAATTCTGCATTCAAGTACAACTTTGATGTCTTTAAAGGAATAATTGTTGACCCTTGTGTCATTCCAACCCTGTATGACATACTTTCTTTAGTGGAACACAAAACCAAATATTTCTTCGAAAAATGTTTTTCGTTTATTTTGTCCATGGAGTTCAATGTTGTTTTGGACCCCATTCACTTTCATTGTATGGAAAAGAAGAGCAAGGACATTCTTAGCAGAACAAAGAAATGCATAGAGGTTTGGAATGACTAAATAATGATACTTTTTGGATTAACCATCCCTTTAAAATATTGCTACAGGATACAAACACTAGATTTGAAAAGTATGATGTAGCTTGTGTGAAAGCTTCCACTTACTGAGAGATGTTCACGTGACTAAATCCAGACTCAAAAGCGCACAAAGATACGCACACATAATTTGACAGGGGGCTGGGGGGCCGTCCGCCCCTTTTACTGTCTATTTGTGTGTGAATATGTGGAAAGGTCAAAAACCTGCTGGGATGCATACATGTATGGGAGTGTATGCGAGTGTGTGTTCGTGCAAAAGGTCAGTGTCCTAAAACTGCCACTCAACAGGGGGCTTGACTTAAGCACAACTTATGCCCAGGAGGAAAGGTTACACTTTAAGGTACAGTCAATAGAAAGGTTTTGTAATTTCCTCTGTACCAGACAGAAGTACTTCCATTAAAAACACTGTCTAATGTTCTATGCTATTTCTGTTTTATTCAACAAGAAGGGAGAGGGTAGTCTTCCTGTGCAGATGACTGACAGGTCATGGAAAGGTTAAAAATCCTGCTGAGTCCCGACAATTTTTTTGGTACACACACACAGACAAACACGAGACTGTCTAAAAAAAGGTTCTGTTTTTAGTTTCGGAAAAATAAGGATGGAATTAAAATGTCACTATTTTTTCATATTAAATACTGGAAGCAAATGTTCTGTTAATGTTTCTTTAATGTTTGAATTGTTAAAAATATTCTGCCACTAAAACAGTTTGACAGTATTTCCTGCATGAATCCACATCAGCATGGTAAACAAAAAACAACAAAAAAAAACTTGCAACTAATTGAAATAAGAACTAAAATTACCAAACCTACAAATGAAATAAGATAGATGATAGACAGACAGACAGACAGACAGACAGACAGACAGACAGATAGATAGATAGATAGATAGATACTACTAAACCTCAACTAAAATTAGAATGCAATTCAACAATATAAAAATTACTAAATGCTTTAATACTAAAATAACACTAATATCAAACGTTTTCCAGCTGCTTACAAGTTCACAGTAGCTATGTTTCCAGCCATCTATTTTTATACACATTTTGTTATATCGCAATAAAAAACCTCTGGGAAAGCCAAATTATAAAAATGCACATAAAATAATAAAACGTTGTTTTTTTTTTCCAATAAGAAAACGTGCATAAACTACGGCGGAAAATCGTTTACTGAATACATTCCTTGATGTGCAGTTTATCAGGAAGTGATAGGCCTACTTCTGTTCTCTTGGTCTCGCTGGATGGAAACGGTGCTTTATTCGCAAATGTTTTATGCGATATTCTAATTTTGCACACAAGTTAAATTCGCAACTTTGAATGGAAACATAGCTAGTGAGAACATAGCTGATGAGAAAAAGCAACACTGTGTACTGGAAAAGGTACTACTAGAATCTTTAATGCAACCGATTAGGTGGAATCGGAAACCAAAATCGTTAAATTTCTGACAATTTCCATCCCTAAAAAAAAGCACACACTAACACTCACAGCTGTGGAACAGTTATCTTCCTTGAAACATTACGACTAACCACAACTGCATTGCTGCCAATCATAGCAAAGCATGACATCACCACTGTCAAAACCTGGCAAGATGATGATCTGATGAAAAACAGTGTTAAAGATTTTCCTGCAACTCTTACGACACCCAAATATGGACGATATCACATTTGACAAAGAAATTCCTGGCAACACGACAAGCCGATATTTAAATGAGTGTGTCTGAGCGTGCGTGGATATTTGAGTGAGCGCTGATGTGAAGTTTTGAAGTGTAAATTTGACATTTTTTAAACATGGCTTCAACATTAATCAAGCCACACAAATTATCAAGCATCAGAGAAGAGGTGGCAATTATAACAGCAAGCAATGAGCTATCAACTCACTGGGGGACTGAGCGATGACAACACACACACACACTCGCACAGCAACAGTCCATATATCATATAAAACCTAGAAAATGAACCGGTGAATGTTAAATCATAAGAGTGCTACACACACACACTCATTAAAGAGGTCAGACGTGATTCAGCAAAAATATTAAACGGCAAACGCAGCAATGAGGAGTCATTATAGAAATATGCACACTAACACACACCCAGCCAACCGCAAAATTAAGACATAAAGAGAAAACCTGGGCACCTAGTGTCTACAGAGGCAGCTGCTTTGTGAGGGAACATTTTGCAATGCATTCTGGGATAGGGTTGCAAAGGGGTGGAACATTTCCGGTAAATCTTCCGGAAAGTTTCCAAAAATTCCTGGAAGATTCCAAAAAATCCTGGAAAGTTTCCGAAATTTACTGGAAATTTTCCACCTTTTTGCAACCCTATTTTGGGATAGTCTTATATGTAAAGGCAGTGTCCGAACTATACCGAACTGAAATTGCACGTCAAAATAACACATTGTCAATATTTTTTGAGACCCCCCAAAATTTCACAAATCACGTTTTCAGGGGAGCCCATGTCTTATTAAGGGGAGCCGAGCTCCCCCTAGCTCCCCCGTAGTTCGCACCCTGTGTAAAGGATGTGGTATCTATCTTCTAAGTTAGCATAATGTTGGAACATACTTTGCTTCCATTGTATTCCTATGACACCACAAAACGCTGTCTAGGTAGGCAGCTAACTAGGTTTTGCAGCTAGCGTCTGGACAGAGACAAACAGGAAGACATGGAGAGAGCGGAAAATAAAGATAAAGGGAGGGAACAGGCTGTAGGAGTGGTATAATCAGTCAGGAGAGGTGGTGAGTTAAATGAACGGGTCTCTGTGTAACCGCACACTGAACAGTGCCATTTACTCTCTCTACAGGAAAACTCACACATTACACAGGCCGGCTTTCTCTCTCTCTCAATAGCATCCTTCACCCCATTTTTATCCTTGACTCTTCCAGATCTTTCTATTCACACTGTGCCTCTCTTTCTTCTGTAGTGCATTTGTCCTCGTGGCTGCTAGTGAATCGGTCAGAAAAGGTGCCGGAATTAAATTTATACAGCAGAACACACACACATTTCCTTGCCTTTATATAAAAATAATAGCAGTCTATGGTATGTCACCCCTGAGATGAGTGTTCAAAGGTGCTTCTTGGTGAAATTGTCCATCTTTATCGCCTGGCTAAACTGTATACTTGACCGTTGTCTAAGGCAGGTGCTTCTAAGGCAGTTGTTTCACTCCGGAATCCCTTGAATTTATTAAACTTCAGTTGCTGAGTAATAAGAGAAATACTGTACTGACAGCCAGTCATTATAACAAAATAAACTACTTCCGGAGGTTTATTTGGTGCAATATATTACATAACTCATTGTAATTCAAACATACAGCCTAAAGGCTATAATCTAATATTTATATATATATTTTTTTTTTCAGCTTTATTTAAATTTTTAAATAGTTCCAGTTTTAGTTAACAATAACAACACTGGTCTGCCACTTAAAATGCTTGAGCTGATAATTTATTCATCCCCAAGTCATCCAAGATGTTCATGTCGTTCTTTCTTCAGTCGAAAATAAATTACGATTTTTGAGGAAAACATTCCAGGATTTTTCTCCGTATAGTGGATTTCAATGAAGACCAACAGCTTGAAGGTCCAAATTGCAGTTTCAATGCAGCTTCAAAGGACTACACGATCCCAGCCGAGGAGTAACGGTCTTATCTAGTAAAACGATCGGTCATTTTCTGTTTCTAAAAAAATAAATAAGAATTTAAACACTCTTTAACCACAAATGCTTGTCTTGCACTAGCTCGACCTCATGCATTATGTAGTCACCTTTTTTTGTAAAGGGCATTCGACTTTCTTTGCACGTTCACTTTGTAAACACTGGGTCAGTACTTCTGTCTATGTCACACGTGACCACGTAATAATGCATGAGGTCGAACTAGTGCAAGACGAGAATTGTGGTTAAAAAGTATATTTTCATTTGTATTTAAAAAATGGCCGCTCGTTTTGCTAGATAAGACACTAAGATTCCTCGGCTGGGATCGTGTAAAGCCCTTTGAAGCTGCATTCAAACTGCAATTTGGACCTTGAACCCATCGAACTCCATTGAAGTCCACTATACGGAGAAAAATCCTGGAATGTTTTCCTCAAAAACCTTAATTTCTTTTCGACTGAAGAAAAGAAAAAAGACACGTTCGTGAAGAAAAGACACGAACATCGTGGATGACATGGGGGTGAGTAAATGATCAGGAAATGTTTATTCTGGAAGTGAACTAATAAAAGGCAGGTGGATTCTAATTGACTGTCAATGTTTTTCTCATTCAATAACTAGAAAAAAATTGTGATTGCAGCAATATTATTCCTTTGTGTCGTTATAACTGTGGTGTTCCCTATTCTCATCAAATTAGAATGATTTTTATAACTTTATAGTTATAGTTAAATCAGTGCGAGTAATTGCAAGCTTGTTGACAGTGCTCAAGGTAGAAGCAGTGCATTCTGGGTCTGAATGGCACTTAAATTACGGCAGAAGTGAGCCAACTTGTTGTTTTTTCTTTATAAGGAAAGGAGGGTTTTTAGGTCACATTCAACCCTCTTTCTCTTTGTGCGTCCCCTGGGCTGACCCAGTCAAGCCTTAATGGTGGAACAACAATGAAGTGCATTGATTAACCATACCACTAATGAAGTGAAAATGAGTCAATACACACACACACTTTGACTGTTGGAAGAGTTCAAGCATGTAGGATACAATCGCTATGGGTCTGTTCTGTATGTCAAACATTTCAAACTGCTCAGATAGATGTGTCAGGAAACCAAAATCTGCAATCAAAGTCTAAGATCTCAAAATAAACTCAAGGTCTCTTGGATATTTACATTCATTTTAAAGCTCTATACTCCTACAGCATGTGAACAACTGTCTCATTTGTGCTATTCTTATTTCTCCTGAGGCGTTTTAGGAGAAACATCAGACAAAGTTGATAGTTAAATGTAACATAACTGATATAACTTAAGTCCCCTGAGCTATGAAAAAGCTATACGATTTCCTAGAGTAACAGTGTGAGAATTTGTGTGTGTGTATGAGATGCAGACATCGATCAACGTAAACAGCCAGACAGCAATGTGTCATGATTCCCCATGGAGAGGCAACCACATCTACTAGAGTAACTAAAGCTACAAGCACGGCACTCTCAATCAAAATACCCACACACTTCAGCCACCTTTGCGCTGTGAAGCATTATCATAGCTTCTGTCTTATCATTTCACAGCCGCATACATTCTCTAACCGTCTCTACCAGCACAATAACCACCTCTACTGCATTATTCACTGCTCTAGTGCTTCAGATAAATACAGGAAACTGCCTCTGATGTGTGTATTTGTCACATGTCATGCTCTGTGGTTCAGTTCTATGTGTTTAGTTGATGGGTCAGTAAAGCGACAGCACAACGACACATCACTGTGCCTGCATGGCCCTCGTCGACCTCTCTGGTCCAATAATTGGTTGTATGAGGCCACAAGTTGACAGTTGCTTTCTGCTCATTTTTAAATAGGCTGTGTGGGGAAAAACTATATGTGATACAACTGCTGTGGGTCTATATGTCAAATGTGTGTGCGTGTATATATAACATAATTTCCTTCTATATATGGATAAAAGATGAGATGTCCCATTTTGGTGTACATATCAAATTAATTTTATATACATAGAAAGCATATTAAATGCAAATAAAGTGTCTACTTTAAGGTTTCTAATAACTTGTGAAAATAAAATGTCAAAATATGGTTGAAATAATGTTACCTTATCAGTTGCGTAACTGATATATTTATGTAAAAATGCAACAACATATTTATTCTGACCTCTACTTACTAATATACATAAAAAGTGAGCATACTAAATTTGATTGTTTTAAATTATGAAAAACTTCTTGCTGATAATTGGGTAAAACCTAGTGCTTAAAGATTTTAAATTACCATTAATTAGTATTTTAAAGGGGTCATATGATGCGATTTCAAGTTTTCCTTTCTCTTTGGAGTGTTACAAGCTCTTGGTGCATAAAGAAGATCTGTAAAGTTGCAAAGACTAAAGTCTCAAATCCAAAGAGATATTCTTTATAAAAGTTAAGATTCAGCCACGCCTACCTAAAACGGCTCCTTCTAACATGCCCCCACATATCTAGGTCACTATGTGGAAATATTAGCATAATGCCACCCAAATGTGCACGCAAAGAAAGAAGGCGTGGTTTCAGGAACAGCAGTTGTGTTGATGCAGCCATGTCAGGGAGACGCTGTGTTTCAGTGCGAAAGCAAAAGCACTTTATTTGGCCTTCCGGAAGTAGATGCAATTAGGAATCATTGGTTAAGATTTATTTACAACAGAACAGCACAACCCAGATGTTCGAATTGTTCGGCCAATCACAATGCACTGGGTCAGCTGGCCAATCAGAGCAGACTGCGCTTGTCAAAGGAGGGGGCTTTGTAGAAAACGACGTGTTTGAGAGAGGCGGGGCAAAGAGGACCTACAATAATGTAAAATTAAATAAATAAACAGGACACATTTCTAATGTATGAAAAAATGTAAAGCTGTATTCAACTTTTATTGTTTTTTTCTGCTTGAAAACCCCCCTTTTCATCTTTGACCCATATAACAATTGTATTTCTCACAATATTGCATAGTATTGATCATTTAAAAATGTATATTCATAATTTTTTTATTTTGTTTATTTTACTGATTTTTTTTAATGTAGTTTGTATTACTACAATTATACCTTTAATGTAATATTTCTTATATATATTTTTTTTCTTTATTTATATCATAAATTAATGTAATATTGAATAAATGAATATTAATACAAAATACATTATACAAATAAATGTTACTACTTTTAATAATTAAATTGTATTCATTCATATTCCATTTATATTTATAGAGTTTATATCATTTATATCATTTCACATTTATAGAATTTCCTTCATGCAATGCATTGTGGATATAATGCACCTTGCCTGTTTGCCGCTATTTCATTCTCTCTTGTTGATAGGCTTTCGTTACATTTGATTATTAATTAAAATTAAGCCATACCATTATTTTAAAATGTTTTGAGCAGCAACAATCACATTTCCAATTATAATACTGTGCTGCATCAATATGTGTGCATCATATCACTTCATAGCTGGTGACATCTAGCACTATACAGTACATCAGATCCAATATGAGTATGTGTCATACGTCCAGATCTGGGACTCTGAAAAGTTATACTCAACAAGTCAGTCAGTTGATGGGTCAGTGAAGCAAAGACAACACATCATCATGGCGTCATCTCTGGTCCATTGATTAGTGGCACATAACAGCAGAATTTAACAAAAGCTTAATGCTATATCTAAAGATGTTCTGCTAACCGCTGTGACATCCTCATTTACTTCAACATTCACCTATTTTCTACTTTTATCTCCATCTCTACAGAGTTCCTTTGTATATTTCTCAACACAAAGCTATCAGAAAACTCTTTCTGTGAAACGGGTTATACAAATATAACAATGGCAGTTGCTGGGTGATATGATATGCCTTGAGGGATCTAAACGTTCGGAGGGTCTGTTTTCCACTTCGCTGCAAAACTAACCAATGATGTGCATTCTCTGGGCGCATTACATAATCAACTTCAGCCCTAACCACCAGCAGATGTTAGCCGTGTAATCTCACTCGTTCACGCCTAAGTGAGACTGGCTCAGCTTTTCCGGTGCGTACGATCTCTTTCATACACATGAATTTGTGTCTCTGTGCATGGCCGTGGATCACAGGGAGAATGAATGCTGCATGCTGATTGGTTAAGCAGCAACACATGCTGACCTCAGCCAATCAGTGACGAGCATAGCAGAACAATAAGGGATCCTCCATTTAAATGTGAATGCAGTGCTATTATCCAGCTGGGCTTATGTGTGTGTGTTTACGTCTCTTACTTACATCATTATCCTGGAGAGAAAAGAAAATTGGAAAGACAAATGACAAAAAAAAAGAAACAAATGAGGTACAAACTAAATTACCAGTTTGGCCATGTTAATTATGCCGATTCTGAAAAATCTGTTATTTTCATCCAGTCTTTCTGATAAATGCATACTGGATTTACTTGATTTTTTTACTGGATTTTGCCTACCATTTCTTTTTGATAAAATACCTTATAACTTTCATTAAACTATTAATTTATTGTATTTATTATAGTGTAATAAAAATAAAATAAAATAACCCCTAGCTCACCCCTAGTTAATTCATTATTGAATTCAGTATACAGGATTCCACTGTCAGTTCAAAACTGGCTCATTCAAAATGGAAAGATACGTAAAGCACACGGCTTTGTAGAATACAGCAGAGTGCTGTCAAATACTGGACATTTCAGCAAATGCAGCAGGTTACCCATATATTGCATGCATACTTCATGTACTGGAGTAGTATGGTAGAACTCCATTCAGAACATAACCAGTGTGTCTGTTTTCAGAGGGCAGCGGTATATAGCGAGAACACTCTCACTCAGACACAGCCTGAGGGTAGGCACAGACAGAATCGCTCCATTTTGCCCTAAACAGCATAGAGAGGCCTGCAAGCTCGCAGTAGATCAAGTGTTGCAATAAATCAGTCAGGCCTACTTTACAGATGCAAACTTTAACTGAGCCTCCACACACACACCCCAAATTCCATAACCCGGTATTAACACACACATTTATCTTTCTTTCATTACTCTATCATAATAGTCCCCACAGCAAACACTCCTGCATTCCTATATAACACAACTGTTTGATGAGAGAACGGAAGTAAAAGGGAAGAAAAGCAGGCATGCAGACTTATATTTTTCCTCCTTCACATCAGAATGCATTTTCCGGTCAGAGTCAAGGTTGGCCGTGACAGCGCTCTCCCAAAGGTCTCATCGTACGCAGTGGCCTAGTTTCTTTGAGGGAAGAGAAACAGAGAGAGGCGCACTGGAAGCGAGCGCAAGGTGGGATCGGTGTCATACACTGCTACACTCGGTTGAGCTTTGGAGAGGCGTCAGTACCGTAACTGTCCAGAGGAGGTGAGGTCTGTCTCCTCTACCAGCTTTGAGATCTACCGCTGTGCCCATGGCATCTCCTGGCAGAGAGCCCCGCGGGGCTGTTTGCCCATCTGGGAAGCTGGCTGAAGGGTTAGGGGGCTTTGCGGCAGCCAAGGTTGATGGCCTGATGTGATTTAGGGGAAGTGCAAAGGCGTGCTGGGGGTCCCAGTGATGGGACTTGAAAAATGATTCATGAATATTGAGCTTAATTAGCATGGAACTCTCTCACAGCCAGAATTTTGCCTGTCGGGATTGAGCTGCAAAGTGTAGCGGACATATTCTAGCCAAAAAATGTCCACTTAAACAGGAAAGGGCAGACTAACTGACATGTGAAGTGACCAACCAAACTTTTAAAATGTGAATTTCACAACATAAAGTTTGTTTGGTTTCCATTCATGCCAGGGGTGTCCAGTTCTGCTCCTGGAAGGCCACGGTCCTACAGAGTTTAGCTCTAACCCTAATTAAACGCATCTGAACCAGCTAATTAAGGTTTTTAGGATCTCTAGAAACTTCCAGGCAGGTGTGTTGCAGAAAGTTGAAGGTTAATGTTGCCAAGTCTGTGGTTTTCTCGTGGAACTGGGCTACTTACTTACTGCTGCCATGGGCTGGTATTAGTTTGTGGGTTAAAGCAACCCCCAAAGCCCCAGAATGCCATTTCAATGGAGGGGACCCCCAGTGGATGGGTCAATCATGGAAAAAGCTTAATTGGGCTAGTTTTAGGCTAGTTTTGAAAAGTAATTGGGCTAGTTTTATTTTATTTATATTGAGGAGCAGGAGCAGGACTGGACACCCATGATTTATGGGTAAATCTCAATCGCACAAACTCCCATTCCACATAATGTGTATATTAAACATTGATTGTTTTGTTTTGGCTGCTATTTTGTCAGGGTAGCCTGATTCACAAAGAAATTACTTATGATTTGGTAAAAAGACTCAGGAATCACCAGATGGAATAATTCCAACTGAAGGTCCAGACACACCATACTGACATTAAAAAAGCAGCGACAACAAAAGCAAATTGTGGTCATCTGCATCTGGACAAAAAGGTTGCGCTTGAACACAAAACCAAAGCCAATGTCCAACTAGCAGGTATCTTTTTTACCAGCATGGGAGGACATACTCTCCATACCAGCAGGTGGCAGTAGTCACCAGAAGACCTAGGACTGCGCATATACAAATAGTGCAGAAGATAACCACAACAAAATGGGCCGACAGATGCTCAACAACACTCAAAATTGACAAAGTGTCTGAGCCAATCAGACTGAAGCTTGCCATTTTGAGCAAGTACTTGTTTCGTGTTCAGTATACATCAGACAGTCAGTGAACCGTCTGACGCTATTAGCATACTTTTGATGAGAAATAGGACAAACCCACATAAAGGGATTGGACACCAACAAACCCACGCACATTTACACACAGGTGTGAGGTGTGGATTAGCGTGTTAGAAAGCAAGAGCCAAGCTGGAAGGCTTTTGCTGAGGGCTGCCAGGTTGTTGAGTCCCTGTCTGTGTGCGTAAGTGTATTTGTGTGACTTTTAGCGCAGTGATGGTTGCCTTTTAAACAGGCAGCAGAAATAAGTCCTAAAATGTTTCCCATAATCCCACATTCCGCTCCCTCTAGCTGCAAATAATGAGCTCTCCTTCTGAAGAGCCCAATCAAACAAGTAAAACATTTGAGAGAGAGAGAGAGAGAGAGAGAGAGAGAGAAAGAGAGGGAGAGAGAGGGAAGACATGACGACATTTGGTATGAAAGGAAGCAGAGAGGATGTAAAGATTATGGAAGATTGAGGACAGAAAAAAAGGTAAAGGGAAAAACATGAAGCGGCAGAGTGAGCAAGGAAAAGGAAGGCAGGGAAAGACAGAGGGAAAAGGTCCATGGAGACTCATTGAGGCAAGCCTTGACTTTGGCAAATGCAGCCACGCAGATGGAGAGAATAAATATTGGACAGGGATCTCACATCACTTACAGAGAGAAGTAGGGGGGGTGGGGGGAGGGGGGTTGGGAAAGAGAATAATCAAAAGTGAAAACAAAAGAACGATCCAATGCAAAAGACATCAGCGCACACAAGCAAGTCCAGATTGCTGATCACTCGAGCCACCAACACAACTTTAAATGAGTAATGTGTTCTGCATGATCGGCTATAAAACTAACAGTGCTTGAAAGCATTTCCTATGTATTTCCCATTTCCAATTAATTATGAAATAAGTCATTTTTCCACTTTACGTAATGGATAACAACACCCTATAGCCTCGCTATTTAGCCTAAGCAGGCGTGTCATGTCACAAATATTGCAGGACGATTTATCAACCAAACCTCTTAGGGTTATTGGTTTGTTGAAATCACTAACCCCGGTTATAAGCAATAATGGCACCGTTCACACGCCAATCGATTTCACTGATAAGCAAAATTCCTGATTGTATGTAGAGGTGTGCTGATCCGATATTCAGTATGCATATCGCTCCGATACTGCCATTTTCTGCCGGATCGGGGTATCGGTCAGACGAGACCGATCCAAATCCGATATTGTGCGTATACTATTCTGTGTTATTGTTCAGCTCCAAGAAAACCACATTGATGTATCGAAAGTATGCACAGATAAAAATAAAAAAAAAACTAATGTGGTCATATGAGTGAATATCAGCTAATTTACAACAACTCAAAGCAGATCATTCAATCAGATATCAGAATCTGAACTCTGATTATAACAGCAAAAAATGCAGAATAGGCCTATATGATCAAATAGCAGAGATTGGAACCGACTCTGTGGAACGATTGACACTGAATTGACAAAAAAAAAGTGTCTCTGTTTTTTGGGTCTCTTCAAAGCAACTGGATTTTTTTTTTTTTTTTTGAAAGGCCAATATACACGTCTGATTCCAGTTTGTGTGTGTGTGTGTGTGAGAGAGAGAGAGAAAGAGAGGAAGCAAGAGATTTCAATGGTTCCAAGGCCACAGGGGAGAATGTTGTTCGTCAGGTATAAAGAACTCTAGACAAACACTCCTGCCTTGACTGTAGTCAGCTTTTCAGCAGCTGAAAGCCATCGTCACGAGTGCACGCGTGACCATAGATAGAAAGTGAAACATGCTCGTCTCTCAGTGAAATCAGAGAGTGGAATGTGCGTAAGATGAAGAGACAGAGTAAACGAGAGAAATGAGGAATAGTGACAACGTAGTTGCCAAATACAGACAAAAAAAAAGATTTAGTCCTCTAAATAAGTGCTTCGCAGCTGAGGGTCGCAGATCTGTTCTGATTGGGTCTTAAAAAGCAAAATCAAAATGCAAATCATAAAATACAACTACATAATCATGCACTGAATAGAAAAATAAACAACTAAATACAATCTACTTTTAAAAGGGCTGCCAATGCACTTTCTGTTTTGTTGTTAACATTAGCAATTGTACATCCAAACAGATTCTGCAATACAGTCTCGAGGAAGGAGGCAAAGGTGCTAATATGGAAAAATTGTGTTTCCGTGGCCACGACATCCTCTGGCCCCATCAACTGTCTACTCATCCATCACTTTCACACATATGGGCCGGACATGAGTGATGCAGTACCTCTTGCACATACAAATACACATCACAACTTTATAGGGCTGAAAGAAAAACATCGGCCTTCAGTTTAAAAAGCTAGTCTTATGCATTCACTTTTTGGACATCTATAAGACTCTCTGCCTAAAACACCAATGGGACCCACTTTCGATGAGGCTTTTTGACTGGGATGTCAGCCGTTTAAGAAGGAAGTTATTGCATTTTGATGAAAGATTACGAAGACAAACATATTAATAACATGCACCGATGAATCACGCACAATAAGACCAGGAACGCGTATTAAGAAAGTAAATAGGGTCAATTTTGATTACATGATGACTTTAGGGTTGGCTGATTGTGCGTGTGTGTGCCACAGCTCCTCACACTCGTTAATCATCCTTTTATCTTCCAGCGATTTCTAGAATGAAACTGCTCCCTGTAAGCGCTGGAGGCATCTCTACCCTCCCTCTGTGTTTCCTGTCTTCCTTCCCTTCCGTTTATGCCTCATGCTCTAGGTTAACGGCAGATGTGAGGAACCATTCAAACAGGTCATGAGTCAAAGTTTACAGACTTCCCAGAGTTTTGTGAAGATAATTGTGGAAAAAAAATTACTTGTCTGCTGAAAAAAAAAGAAAAAAAAAAGAAACTCAATCTTGCCAAACAATGTGTTTCAGAAATCAAATCAACTACTAGCGATGTAATTTCCCCACATATAAAACTAAATTAGAACTTACATTAACTTGACACAAACCTTTTTTGTGCTTATTTGTGTCATTTATTTTGTATTTTCCTTCTTTAAAAAGACTTTCTGTATGGAAGCCCCTTTCCGCATTTACCAAAAAGTAATTGTAAGATAAAGATAATAGTCAATTGTGAGATACAAAGTCCCTATTGTAAACTATTATGCTGAGGCAGTGAGTTTTGGATGAGCAAGAAATGAAAAAATCTAGTTATTTTCAGAAATTTGCATCACATTTGCAAAAAATATAACTGAATCACAAACATCCCAACACATCCTCCAGTGGGATGGAAAACAAGTTCAGTGAACCCCACACCGGAACTCTGATCAGCCCCTCTCTCTCACACAATAAGAGCTTCTTTGTGTCCTGGAGGACTGCTGGAGTGTTCTCAGATCTAAAATTAAGTTAGCCTGTCAAATGACTTCTCTTTACTGCAAAACAAAAAGCTGGAATCCAGAATCAACAACAAAGTTGGCAGTTGAAGTGGCTTACGACAGGCTGAAATGTAGTCTGCGCAGTTGGGGATTTAAAGGACAGGTGTTTTATATTCTCACTCGAGTGTGTGTAATGTTTTTCTGGCAGAGAGGTGAGCTGCTTATCACGTAGTGAAGAGAGAGATTAGCAAATATTCACTCGCTGGAACACGGGCCAGCTGGATGCTGCCCGTCCACCTTCTTACGTGTGTGTAATGGGAGACTGATAGCAACACCTTGTCACAGAAGTGCTGGTCCATGCTTATGGTGAACTCGCCCGTCAGCGAATTCACCTACAAGTCTCGATGTGAGAAAAGAGGCACATGAGGACAGCAGGAATACAAATGAATAAACCTGGGAGCTGAACACAACACAAAGACAAACATTCATGAGTGAATTAATAAAAAAAACACAGAACATGCATTCTGAAGACCTTTTGATAACAATCACATGGTAGAACTAGAAAAATGAACAAGGCCTATTCAAATATTACTCATCATAACGGAAATAAATAAACAGATGAGGCCTGGTGCAAGATTTTAACCAAGAAGTTCTAATAAAGCACACATCTATCTACATATATGAAGTCCAATTGACTTTTAAATAGTGGATCTCAAAGCCATTAGGCCCTCCTAAGTTATTTTTGTAACAAAAATATATGAAGGTATTTTTGGTGCAAAACAACCGAGTGACCGTGACAGCGGAATTTGTAGTTGTAGAGAACAGCCACACATGTGTATCAGTAAATCTGAAGTCACAGACAAAAGTTGCAAACTTGTAGATATTTTTTTCTCTCCCACAAACACAACACAACAGTTACACGTTCTTGAATCCTTCACTGCAGGTGCACAAATCCTAGTCTACGAATCACAAATCAAGAAACTCGTACGCTCACAAGTTTTGCTACTATTGCTGCAGTGAATATGGTGCACAACACATTCACACACCTGCATCGAAAAATGTGAAGTCACGGACAAATTTTGTACATCCGCAAATCAGTTTGTGAATTCTTGCAATGAGATTTGCACGCTTGTAGAATGTTTTCTTACATATATATTTTTTCTTGGCTGCTTTTTCTAGCACAAACACAAGTGCATAACTACAACGGCGTGAATCTGCTGCTACGAGTCTCAAACACTGTTTTTCGCTTGCACATGATAAGTTTCACGCTCTCTCCCTTATGCACCGCCTATCTGTGTGAAAAATGGTGCAAAAGTGATTTGTGCATCTGTAGAGGCAACGGGGGGCACTGTTCAGAGAGCAGAGAATTTCAGCCAATCAGAAGAGTTCATTTGTGCGCCTGGCTCTACAACTACAAATTCCGCTGTCACGGTCACTCGGTTGTTTTGCGCCAAAAATACCTTCATAAAAATAACACGTCCATTGAATGCTGTATATGTGTATTTGTATTGTTTATAGTATTTTAATTAAAGTTTTTCCTTTCTCTTTGGAGTGTTACAAGCTATTGGTGCATAAAGAAGATCTGTAAAGTTGAAAACACTAAAGTCTCAAAACCAAAGAGATATTCTTTATAAAAGTTAGGAGTTAGCCACGCCTACCTAAAACGGCTCGTTCTAACACGCCCCCATGATCTGGGAAGATTTGCATAACGCCTCCCAAATGTTCACGCAAAGAAAGAAGGCGTAACTTTTATTCTCGCTGTAAGCTGCAGCCATGTCGTGAAGGCGCTGTGTGCTTCCTTGTGAAAGTGAAACTACTTTGTTTGGTCTTCCAAAAGAGGATGATATCCGCTTCGTCATGCCCAGAGCTGATCTGTGCTGGTCGCTGAGGGAATACATCAACTTTCACCGTGAACGAAGCGGAGTCCAGCCCGCCTCAGCTCACTCTATCCCGGCCTCAGCGCACGCTAAGCCGGGGCTTCCCCTCACGCTAGGCCGCTGTGTTTTTCGTTGCCCCTGATGATTCAAGCGCGAGTTTTGGGCAGTGTAGAGTAGCACTTGTTGTTTGTCATTTCTCCGATCACAAATGCAGACAGAGTTTATGTTTACGCGGCACGATGCAATGCAACGCAAAGCGTAAAAAGACAGTAGAAGTCATTATAGTCAGTAATTATGTCCCCACTGGATGCAACAAATGCCTCGTTTGTAATGGGTTTTAAAGTTTATGTCTCGTCGCTCCGGCCGGACACGGCATCAACAGTGAAGTGACAATAAAACTAGGAGCATTTCTTAAGTAGTAGCCTATAAATTGATCAATGTTGGTTTCTGTCTTTAAATTAAGCTAATTACCACAAAGTAGCCCCAACCCCAAATTCCAAAGTACACATTTTGGCATCTTTATAAGAGAGTGAAGTCATTATTTAGTCTCCTCATATACTGTTTGTAATTTCGCGGCTACTTTTTCCTCTGAGAACGTTCAGTCTCAAATTGTTCCCAAAAGTGTCGTTAGACATAAACGAATAGCAGACTGTCACACACTATATCAACTGTAAATAGCCTGAAGATGGGAATAGTGAGGGAAATGTGCAGCAGCAAAAGGAGAGAACGGGGCGAAATTCTCACCACAAAACAAGCGCTCATCAACCGTTGGTAGTTAAAGGCGAGCGGACGTAAGTGGGACAGCGGCAGCGTTCTGTGTAGAGCTCGAGCTGCATCAAACTAGCCCTCGCGCCCCGCAACACTGCACTTTAAGTGAATTACGTGTCCTGCGCGTGCTCTAATCTGATTTCGGCAACACATGCCACGTAACAAATCGAATTTGAAACAACCCAGATACAGAGAGTGAGAGAGAGAGGGGTGAGAGAGAAGGGGAGTCAGTCATTGCGCATTCCGATGGTTTAAAAGCAGAGACGGAGCGGCGCATGTTTTCAACACTGAGCTCGAGCCATTTCAGTCACATGTCTCCGGTTCATGCATGAGCTGACACTGCGCTGCGGATCATATGCGTTCAATGTAAAACAATTATTTATGGCTCCGATGCATGCACTATTATATAAAGGAGTAAAAACTATACTAATGCACCATTTACAATATTTTTTTCCCCAAATCGATAATAAATCGATTAGATTACAATAAATATATATATATATATATATGGATGGATGGATGTGCGTAAAAAGTTGATCCTGAGTCTTAATTAAATAAACAAGCAAATCAACTGAAATTGTGTTCTGTCTAAGGATCGAATCTACCCCCCAAAAGCCAAACGTTCAGTTTAGCGAGTAACAAAGTATCCCAAGTTCTTTATATTGCACGCACTTTTAATCAGATGTGATATCAGTGGACCATTACATTCAACTGCTCTTCTCGCAATAATACATTGACTATTCACTGCTACAATTTCGCCCATGCACTGCAGATCAGTCTACGTAATATAACAAAACTCTGAGACATGATCCGGACTGTCCGATGACAGAGCACTAAACCCGACGTGTTTATTTCCCGGATGCGTTCGAGCAGCGATACAGTAAATGCAGTTAAAAGCAAAAACAACATTAGCACCATCAGCCCCGTTATCTGATCGCTGATAACACACAGCCGCGTGCCCTATTTATCAACACGCTTGCGCCAGAAGAGAGCTGGGGAAGCAATGAGATAAACAGCTAAACGCTTACATCCTTTCTCCGGCGCTCAACAATCGCCCCTCCACCATCATCTCGGGTAGAAAATCCAGATCGTAGGACGAAGTCATGTTCAGGCTGACCGTGTTGTGCGCCGCTGACTGGATAACGCCCGCCTTCCGCGCGAGCTTGCCTGCCGAGTTTGGGGCGCGCGAGACGGAGAGGGACAGGTGCAGCAGCGCGAGCGGCCCTGGACACGCACACACACACACACACACTGCGCTTGTCACATTCTTTTCCGCTCACCCATTAGACTGTTTTTTTTCTCAATAGTCCCTTCAAAAAAAACCTTCTTCTCACAGACAACTAGCGCTCCGGAGCGTCAAGCACCGGGAAGGGAGAGGCGTGGCTGCTCGAGCTGCTGCTGCAGCGAGTTTCTTTTTAACCAATGCATCTCTGAGCCATATCAGCCGGTCGGCTTTATAGAAATGAAAGAAAGAATAGAAGTATCCAAACCGGTAAGACCTTCTTCCATTTTAGGAAACAACAAAAATAGATTTTTTGAAGAATGTTCATGCAGCTCTTATCCATACAATGGAAGCGGATGGGGACTGGAACTCTCTAGGCCAAAAAACAAAACAAAACGAAACTGTAAAACCATTACAGCCCACAATAGCTCTAAAATCACATTTACATATATTCAAATACAACACACCAAGATATATTGTTATTTCATTAGTTAAAGGGATAGTTTACCCAAAAATTGAAATTCTGTTCCAAACCTATGACAAAAGAAGATATTTGGAAGAATACTGGCAACCGAACAGTGACTTATATACAGGGTGCGAACTACACTCTTAAAAATAAAGGTGCTTCAAAAGGTTCTTCAAGCGATGCCATAGAAGAACCATTTTTGGTTCCACAAAGAACCATTCAGTCAAAGGTTCTTTAAAGAACCATCTCTTTCTTACCTTTTTGTAATCTGAAGAACCTTCTTTCGCCACAAAGAACCTTTTGTGAAACAGATGTTAAAGGTTCTTTATGGAACCATTTAGACAAAAAGGTTCTTCTATGGCATCGTGAAGCACCTTTATTTTTAAGAGTGTACGGGGGAGCTAGGGGGAGCTCGGCTCCCCTTAATAAGACATGGGCTCCCCTGAAAACGTGATTTGTGAAATTTTGGGGGGTCTCAAAAAATATTGACAATGTGTTATTTTGACGTGCAATTTCAGTTTTGTGTAATGTGATCATCGTGGATTATTATGTGTAAAATTGCAAAAATATCATTCATTCATGCATGTCAGCGATTTAAACCTAATTCACTTCAATAAAGATAACTATACATGCTATTCTTGTCATGAGCATCAAGGTGTGGGGGCGCTGCGGTGCAAATTCCACTCATGTTTTGTACATGTTAACTCAAAGATTCGTAGAAAAAATTTAAACGTTGGACTCTGTGGTCGAGGTAAGTTAAGGTAAGGCATGTTATTCGCAGTTATGTGTTGTGGCTGGGTTGTTATAGGTCTGCGTGACTCTCGATGTCTTAGGCCTAATTGAACGGTGGAATTATGGTATTAATTATAGTGCTTGCATAAAGCAAGTGGTGCATACACTTGTAGCTGTTATGTATTTCATTGTAATTCATTGTAAGCCCCTTTTTGAGGCACGCGCAAGCGCACGAACACCCAATCCCCCAAAACAAATGTTTGGGCGAGTGAATGATGACAGAATTTTCATTTTTGGGTGAACTATCCCTTTAAACATCTCCAGTCTCCTTTCACTTTCATTGTAACCAGGACAAAATAACTCAAACTGAGCAAAATAATACTTTTGTGTTCAACAGAAGATAGAAAAACCCTTGTTTACAAACAACCCTGTATTTTTCATCTTTGAGGAAAAACTATACCTTGTATATAAAAAGCAACCTTGCAGAAACATGTATTGTTCCTAATTATTGAGATTACCATAGAGGCGTAGACGGAAATGAGGTTGAGAGATGATAAAGTGGAAGTCGTGGCCTAATGGTTCGAGAGTCGAACTCATAACCCAAAGATTGCGAGTTCGAGTCTCAAGTCCGGCAGGGATTGTAGGTGGGGGGAGTGAATGTACAGCGCGCTCTCCCACCTTCAATACCACGACTGAGGTGTCCTTGAGCAAGACACCGATCCCCCAACTGATCCCCGGGCGCCGCAGCATAAATGGCTGCCCACTGCTCCGAGTGAGTGTTCACGGTGTGTGTGTGTTCACTGCTGTGTGTGTGTGCACTTAGGATGGGTTAAATGCAGAGCACTAATTCCTAGTATGGGTAACCATACTTGGCCACATATCATGTCACTTTAAAAAATAAAAAATAAAGTAACCTCTAGGTATTGAAGATTTATTGCATCAGTGTATTTATTGCATCGAATGATGAATACAATACAAGGCGCATCCCCATTTTACTGCGCTCATCCGTTCATGCGTATGAAAGAGCGCGTTTTCTTTTTGTTTTCCCCTCGTGTGCCCCCAGGGGAAGGGGGTCTCGAGCCGCGGCTCTACAGAGCACGTGCAGGAACTAGGTCATGGGAAACACACTCATGCTTAATGAGTATACACACACACACACAAATGATGGGGAGGAGGAGGACGTTGTGCCTCACATTCTGTAGCACATAACCAAGTAAAATAAAAAGATCTGAGGATGCACAGCCTGAATTAGGAACCATTAAAAATTGCATTGCTTTGCAGTTTATGCTTTTAAATTGTCCGTGGTAATTAGATAACAACATATTCAGCCAAAAGCTTCAAAACAAAACACAAATCCATAATGGGCCATGCTTGTCTTTAAAGACCAAGCGCAATGAAGGATTGCAGCTGTCATTAAAAAGCAGTTGCGTAGAATTAAAGTGCAACAAACAGCCAAATTAAACCTGTAGAAAACAGTTTTAGCGTATTGCGATAAACAAAACACGTGTTGTGGTCTGTTATGACCTGTAGCCAACAACGTGCTAGTATTTGCATGCGTTCAAGTGAGGTGTTTGTGTATGCAAGGATGCACAATCAATATTTCCTTCTTACTGTAACATTTATGAGAAAACAGAAAACAAAACTAACCCTAGAGCCAGATCCTTAGAGACAGTTTAGATATAGGCCAAGTTTTCTGTAATGATTTTACACAAATTATTATAATACGCAAACTGAGCCGCTGGGGTCATCTTTCCCTCTAAGAAACACTTGTAAATACAGCCTCCAGCTTGGACAGTTGAGCAAAGGTGACTCATACATAAATAAATAAGTAGGTAATATACAATAATTTCCAAAGTCAATATATGTAGGCCTAAAACCACCAATACAAAATATGAGTACTTATACAGTCCACTGCCCTAAAATATCAATTTGTGCATCAATTACACAGAAAAAAAAATCTATTTTAGGGTGAACAAAGAAAAATAAACACATTAGGAGTGCTGGACAGGTTTATAAACATTCTGCTGTTCTCGCACAATGCGATATCTACAACCTTGAGCAAATATACCATTACATAATGGATTGTGCAATAAAGAAGCAATTTACGAATGCTCTGTATTGCTGTTACGCACGCATGTTATGGAGATGATGAATTCACTAAATGGGCTTCTGTTTGGAGAGAAAATTCAGCAGTAAACCCAAAGACAGCCAAAGCTTATACTAAAGAAATAGGGGTGAACATGAAGGAAAGGACGCATTGTAGACTGCTAACAAACAATGCTAACACAAGTCTCGTCGTATGTGTGCTATAGACAGAATATTTTTGCTTAATAAGGTACATTTCCATACTGTACAAATATTTTTCAAGCCTTTTACCTACTCAGTTTTTAAATGCACTCCTTTTCTCCAAAACTAAGCCATCTGAAGACATGGCAGCCAACCCAATGTAAGTAAACCCAAACTGACTTGAGAGTAAAACATTGACGCAACTAAGCACATTACTAGATAACCTTGGCAGAAGTAAACAGCGCATAGCGCACTTTGTTTATAGTTTTACTATAAATCTTACTTAGCTTTAAGGAGCTAAAATGCAGCAGATTTTAGGGGCAAACGCAGAGCCAATTTTCTGTCTTTTCGGTAGCGGAAACACACCAGGATAGATGTCTGGCACCCTGACTGTGGAAAAGAGGCAACAGGGATAGTAGTGATTTCTCTGGATACCCATTTTACTGATATCTGGCAGGTAGCGGGGACAATTTACGTGTGGTATTAATCGGCTTAAGCAGTTGGGAACAAGAACTCACGCCACAGACCTTCATGTCGCCCCCTGAACATCCTTCAATTTTTCTGGCTTCCTCTTCTGTGTCGTTCTCTTGGGGTTAAGAAGTCTGATGAAAGCACTTAAGGGCTGATATAATTCTCTCTCACTGAAGATAATGGAATTTAGCCACAAGACATCTTTCATATGGGCTCCCCTCTTCCCCACTGTCTCTCACTCTCTCTCACACTCTCGGGCCAAAGGTTTCCCTGTTATTCCTTCTGCAGTTGTTATTGTTACCCTTTTACCTTTCTCTGTTCTTTTATTGTCATTTTTTTGTTCTTCTTTTTCTCACCTTCTCCCCAGGGGTTCCGGGGGTATAGCCTGAATATTTTCTCTTGCCCTGAACCTGCTTAGTGCATTACTGTTGCCTCACATTATTGTGAGTAGAGAGTTGCCAGCGGTAATTTTAATCACAGTAGACCATTGCGAACATATGCAGCAAGTGACAATATGGATAACATATATTTTTTTCACTATAAACACACACCAGAGGATTACGTGAGGTAAAACTATATTCACATTGTCAGATAAATCAGGAAAACTAGATATATATTTTGTAAAACGAATTTTTTTAATCATCAGGCACAATACCTTAACGCATCTTTACATTACATATCTTAAGGTTTAAAATATTCTGTATATAGTTTATCTTATCTTTTATGATTCATATCATGATGCATTACATTGATAACCTACAGAAAATCGTTTTTTATTTCGGCATAAATGCCTTGGGCTGAGCTCCCAATGTCCTTGCATCCTAGTTACGCCCCTGTTCTGCCTCATTTTCTTGGGGACCTTGTTCTTTGTGTTCTCTCTCTCTCTCTCTTTCTCGCACCTTCTCTCTCTCTCTCTACGCCTCTACCCCTTGGGTCTGGACCCAGCTGGCCTATAACACATATTGATTGACCACGTAGGAGGAGAGCAAGGAGACAAGAGAGAAAGAGAGAGAGAGAGAGAGAGAGAGAGAGAGAGAGAAAGAGAGAAAGGCAGGCATAGTTTATCTTATCTTTTATGATTCATATCATGATGCATTACATTGATAACCTACAGAAAATCGTTTTTTATTTCGGCATAAATGCCTTGGGCTGAGCTCCCAATGTCCTTGCATCCTAGTTACGCCCCTGTTCTGCCTCATTTTCTTGGGGACCTTGTTCTTTGTGTTCTCTCTCTCTCTCTTTCTCGCACCTTCTCTCTCTCTCTCTACGCCTCTACCCCTTGGGTCTGGACCCAGCTGGCCTATAACACATATTGATTGACCACGTAGGAGGAGAGCAAGGAGACAAGAGAGAAAGAGAGAGAGAGAGAGAGAGAGAGAGAGAGAAAGAGAGAAAGGCAGGCCCGGCAGTCTGCAATGCATGGAGACAAAAATAGTACACCAGGAGTTCAAACCAAACGGAGAGCGAGAGAAAGAGAAAGAGTGGGGGCAGGGAAGGTAGATAGATGGGGGATAAGAAGAAGGAGAACACGTTAAAGATGGCAGATATGGGGCAGAAAAAAAAGATTGCATGTATAAGGGGTGGTCTTAAAATATCGAGGAAGCATAGCTGCTGGAAAGGAAGAAACTCGGTGAGGACCATTCGTAAACTTAAAATGAGAAATGCTCTCCTTTTCCATCATTGGTCTCAATGGTGTTTTTGTAGGGTGGATTTTTAGAATAAGGAGGTGTGTCTAATTGAGCAACTCGGCCCAGAATAAGATCCAGAACTGCTATCGCACATTTAAAAAGCAAAGCTGTATAAGTCAACATAGGCGTATTTGTAAAAAAAAAAAGTGATCTACTTACATTTTTGCAAAACTCCAAAAATGTCCGTATACATAGTCACATATCATACAAAACACTTTTACCATAGTGCATAATTATTAAATGTTTACATATGCAACCAAATATGTATCCAGTTACATAGTAAACTTGCTTGGAAGCTCACCTGGTACAGGTGGTACATTTTCAATGTGGGGCATTTGGGTTTGAGTCCCAAGACTTGAAGGCAAGCTAAAACAGCATGGTTGCTTCAGCAAATGCGTTTTTATCTCATTTTCTTTTTTTTTTAACATATCGGTTAAGTTTAGGGTCAAGTTTAGTGTGGGTGATACAATATTTTCAAAAGGCATTAACCTTTTAGTGCCACTCACCAGAGAGTATCAAACTGCCGCACAACAACCAAGATAAATAATAAAACATTGCCATATTCATGTTCATCCATTTTGCATAAAACTGAATGTGCTGTTAGCACCAATCACTCGACATTTCACTTTGAAAGTGTCGCAAAACTTGCAAGAAGCGACATAATCAATGAGTCTGGGTTTGTAGAAGTGATACTTTAGCACTTATAGTTCCAATTTGGATGAGCAGTGTTCAACATAATCAGTATATATGCACCCCATATCAGTTAAATTCATTCAGAAAGTTGCACCATGCTTGGCCAAGCAAACAACCTAAGTCACTCCTCCTATGTGTAAATAACATCCCCTGAGAAAAATGCAAATATATATCACAGTATAGCAAAATCTCTATGTTTTGATGTCTTTCTATTGTTGCACAGTATATATACATATATCAGTCCTAGCATATAGCCTTGTGCATGCGTGCATGTATACGCACAGATGGGCTGTTGGTCTGTCAGAAGAGTCTGTTTGGGCTCATGAATATTTGATTAACTCATGGATTATGTAAAGCAGTGAGCGTGCTCATTTGGGTGAAAGCGCACACATACACATGCATACTCTCAGTTTCGCTATGTTGCATACTAAAGATACTTTGCTTCAGGTCATCTCAGATAAACATGCATATATATATACACACAGATGATGTAATGAATTTGTCATTACACATCAGAAGAACTAAACTACATGCACAGCGTTCTAAGTGCCAAACCACATACTGCAGAATGTTAGTTCATTGTCTAGTGCTAGTGAAAACCATCTTTTCACTGTCTCCAGCAAACAGCAGACTGGAAGTCATTTACTTCCAATGAAGAGTAGTACAGGAACTGTTCTAACTATAATGTATATGTATGCAGACTTATTGCTTTCTGATTTGAGCTTCTGGTACATTAAAATATTTGAACTTTTGCAGATAGACTGTATGCGCCAGCCAGACCAGATTTGATGTACTCTAATCAAAACCGAATGTGTGAGGTGAACATTCAACGCTATCTCATGACCAATTCGTACGTATTTTACGTGGTGGCTAATTCGTACAAATTTGTACAATCTCACTTGTATGATTTTGTATGATTTCTGTGAGGGGTAGGTTTAGGGGTGTTCTCTCTCTCTCTCTTTCTCGCACCTTCTCTCTCTCTCTCTACGCCTCTACCCCTTGGGTCTGGACCCAGCTGGCCTATAACACATATTGATTGACCACGTAGGAGGAGAGCAAGGAGACAAGAGAGAAAGAGAGAGAGAGAGAGAGAGAGAGAGAGAGAAAGAGAGAAAGGCAGGCCCGGCAGTCTGCAATGCATGGAGACAAAAATAGTACACCAGGAGTTCAAACCAAACGGAGAGCGAGAGAAAGAGAAAGAGTGGGGGCAGGGAAGGTAGATAGATGGGGGATAAGAAGAAGGAGAACACGTTAAAGATGGCAGATATGGGGCAGAAAAAAAAGATTGCATGTATAAGGGGTGGTCTTAAAATATCGAGGAAGCATAGCTGCTGGAAAGGAAGAAACTCGGTGAGGACCATTCGTAAACTTAAAATGAGAAATGCTCTCCTTTTCCATCATTGGTCTCAATGGTGTTTTTGTAGGGTGGATTTTTAGAATAAGGAGGTGTGTCTAATTGAGCAACTCGGCCCAGAATAAGATCCAGAACTGCTATCGCACATTTAAAAAGCAAAGCTGTATAAGTCAACATAGGCGTATTTGTAAAAAAAAAAAGTGATCTACTTACATTTTTGCAAAACTCCAAAAATGTCCGTATACATAGTCACATATCATACAAAACACTTTTACCATAGTGCATAATTATTAAATGTTTACATATGCAACCAAATATGTATCCAGTTACATAGTAAACTTGCTTGGAAGCTCACCTGGTACAGGTGGTACATTTTCAATGTGGGGCATTTGGGTTTGAGTCCCAAGACTTGAAGGCAAGCTAAAACAGCATGGTTGCTTCAGCAAATGCGTTTTTATCTCATTTTCTTTTTTTTTTAACATATCGGTTAAGTTTAGGGTCAAGTTTAGTGTGGGTGATACAATATTTTCAAAAGGCATTAACCTTTTAGTGCCACTCACCAGAGAGTATCAAACTGCCGCACAACAACCAAGATAAATAATAAAACATTGCCATATTCATGTTAATCCATTTTGCATAAAACTGAATGTGCTGTTAGCACCAATCACTCGACATTTCACTTTGAAAGTGTCGCAAAACTTGCAAGAAGCGACATAATCAATGAGTCTGGGTTTGTAGAAGTGATACTTTAGCACTTATAGTTCCAATTTGGATGAGCAGTGTTCAACATAATCAGTATATATGCACCCCATATCAGTTAAATTCATTCAGAAAGTTGCACCATGCTTGGCCAAGCAAACAACCTAAGTCACTCCTCCTATGTGTAAATAACATCCCCTGAGAAAAATGCAAATATATATCACAGTATAGCAAAATCTCTATGTTTTGATGTCTTTCTATTGTTGCACAGTATATATACATATATCAGTCCTAGCATATAGCCTTGTGCATGCGTGCATGTATACGCACAGATGGGCTGTTGGTCTGTCAGAAGAGTCTGTTTGGGCTCATGAATATTTGATTAACTCATGGATTATGTAAAGCAGTGAGCGTGCTCATTTGGGTGAAAGCGCACACATACACATGCATACTCTCAGTTTCGCTATGTTGCATACTAAAGATACTTTGCTTCAGGTCATCTCAGATAAACATGCATATATATATACACACAGATGATGTAATGAATTTGTCATTACACATCAGAAGAACTAAACTACATGCACAGCGTTCTAAGTGCCAAACCACATACTGCAGAATGTTAGTTCATTGTCTAGTGCTAGTGAAAACCATCTTTTCACTGTCTCCAGCAAACAGCAGACTGGAAGTCATTTACTTCCAATGAAGAGTAGTACAGGAACTGTTCTAACTATAATGTATATGTATGCAGACTTATTGCTTTCTGATTTGAGCTTCTGGTACATTAAAATATTTGAACTTTTGCAGATAGACTGTATGCGCCAGCCAGACCAGATTTGATGTACTCTAATCAAAACCGAATGTGTGAGGTGAACATTCAACGCTATCTCATGACCAATTCGTACGTATTTTACGTGGTGGCTAATTCGTACAAATTTGTACAATCTCACTTGTATGATTTTGTATGATTTCTGTGAGGGGTAGGTTTAGGGGCGGGGTTAGGGGAATTATGGTATTAATTATAGTGCTTGCATAAAGCAAGTGGTGCATACACTTGTAGCTGTTATGTATTTCATTGTAATTCATTGTAAGCCCCTTTTTGAGGCACGCGCAAGCGCACGAACCCCCAATCCCCCAAAACAAATGTTTGGGCGAGTGAATGATGACAGAATTTTCATTTTTGGGTGAACTATCCCTTTAAACATCTCCAGTCTCCTTTCACTTTCATTGTAACCAGGACAAAATAACTCAAACTGAGCAAAATAATACTTTTGTGTTCAACAGAAGATAGAAAAACCCTTGTTTACAAACAACCCTGTATTTTTCATCTTTGAGGAAAAACTATACCTTGTATATAAAAAGCAACCTTGCAGAAACATGTATTGTTCCTAATTATTGAGATTACCATAGAGGCGTAGACGGAAATGAGGTTGAGAGATGATAAAGTGGAAGTCGTGGCCTAATGGTTCGAGAGTCGAACTCATAACCCAAAGATTGCGAGTTCGAGTCTCAAGTCCGGCAGGGATTGTAGGTGGGGGGAGTGAATGTACAGCGCGCTCTCCCACCTTCAATACCACGACTGAGGTGTCCTTGAGCAAGACACCGATCCCCCAACTGATCCCCGGGCGCCGCAGCATAAATGGCTGCCCACTGCTCCGAGTGAGTGTTCACGGTGTGTGTGTGTTCACTGCTGTGTGTGTGTGCACTTAGGATGGGTTAAATGCAGAGCACTAATTCCTAGTATGGGTAACCATACTTGGCCACATATCATGTCACTTTAAAAAATAAAAAATAAAGTAACCTCTAGGTATTGAAGATTTATTGCATCAGTGTATTTATTGCATCGAATGATGAATACAATACAAGGCGCATCCCCATTTTACTGCGCTCATCCGTTCATGCGTATGAAAGAGCGCGTTTTCTTTTTGTTTTCCCCTCGTGTGCCCCCAGGGGAAGGGGGTCTCGAGCCGCGGCTCTACAGAGCACGTGCAGGAACTAGGTCATGGGAAACACACTCATGCTTAATGAGTATACACACACACACACAAATGATGGGGAGGAGGAGGACGTTGTGCCTCACATTCTGTAGCACATAACCAAGTAAAATAAAAAGATCTGAGGATGCACAGCCTGAATTAGGAACCATTAAAAATTGCATTGCTTTGCAGTTTATGCTTTTAAATTGTCCGTGGTAATTAGATAACAACATATTCAGCCAAAAGCTTCAAAACAAAACACAAATCCATAATGGGCCATGCTTGTCTTTAAAGACCAAGCGCAATGAAGGATTGCAGCTGTCATTAAAAAGCAGTTGCGTAGAATTAAAGTGCAACAAACAGCCAAATTAAACCTGTAGAAAACAGTTTTAGCGTATTGCGATAAACAAAACACGTGTTGTGGTCTGTTATGACCTGTAGCCAACAACGTGCTAGTATTTGCATGCGTTCAAGTGAGGTGTTTGTGTATGCAAGGATGCACAATCAATATTTCCTTCTTACTGTAACATTTATGAGAAAACAGAAAACAAAACTAACCCTAGAGCCAGATCCTTAGAGACAGTTTAGATATAGGCCAAGTTTTCTGTAATGATTTTACACAAATTATTATAATACGCAAACTGAGCCGCTGGGGTCATCTTTCCCTCTAAGAAACACTTGTAAATACAGCCTCCAGCTTGGACAGTTGAGCAAAGGTGACTCATACATAAATAAATAAGTAGGTAATATACAATAATTTCCAAAGTCAATATATGTAGGCCTAAAACCACCAATACAAAATATGAGTACTTATACAGTCCACTGCCCTAAAATATCAATTTGTGCATCAATTACACAGAAAAAAAAATCTATTTTAGGGTGAACAAAGAAAAATAAACACATTAGGAGTGCTGGACAGGTTTATAAACATTCTGCTGTTCTCGCACAATGCGATATCTACAACCTTGAGCAAATATACCATTACATAATGGATTGTGCAATAAAGAAGCAATTTACGAATGCTCTGTATTGCTGTTACGCACGCATGTTATGGAGATGATGAATTCACTAAATGGGCTTCTGTTTGGAGAGAAAATTCAGCAGTAAACCCAAAGACAGCCAAAGCTTATACTAAAGAAATAGGGGTGAACATGAAGGAAAGGACGCATTGTAGACTGCTAACAAACAATGCTAACACAAGTCTCGTCGTATGTGTGCTATAGACAGAATATTTTTGCTTAATAAGGTACATTTCCATACTGTACAAATATTTTTCAAGCCTTTTACCTACTCAGTTTTTAAATGCACTCCTTTTCTCCAAAACTAAGCCATCTGAAGACATGGCAGCCAACCCAATGTAAGTAAACCCAAACTGACTTGAGAGTAAAACATTGACGCAACTAAGCACATTACTAGATAACCTTGGCAGAAGTAAACAGCGCATAGCGCACTTTGTTTATAGTTTTACTATAAATCTTACTTAGCTTTAAGGAGCTAAAATGCAGCAGATTTTAGGGGCAAACGCAGAGCCAATTTTCTGTCTTTTCGGTAGCGGAAACACACCAGGATAGATGTCTGGCACCCTGACTGTGGAAAAGAGGCAACAGGGATAGTAGTGATTTCTCTGGATACCCATTTTACTGATATCTGGCAGGTAGCGGGGACAATTTACGTGTGGTATTAATCGGCTTAAGCAGTTGGGAACAAGAACTCACGCCACAGACCTTCATGTCGCCCCCTGAACATCCTTCAATTTTTCTGGCTTCCTCTTCTGTGTCGTTCTCTTGGGGTTAAGAAGTCTGATGAAAGCACTTAAGGGCTGATATAATTCTCTCTCACTGAAGATAATGGAATTTAGCCACAAGACATCTTTCATATGGGCTCCCCTCTTCCCCACTGTCTCTCACTCTCTCTCACACTCTCGGGCCAAAGGTTTCCCTGTTATTCCTTCTGCAGTTGTTATTGTTACCCTTTTACCTTTCTCTGTTCTTTTATTGTCATTTTTTTGTTCTTCTTTTTCTCACCTTCTCCCCAGGGGTTCCGGGGGTATAGCCTGAATATTTTCTCTTGCCCTGAACCTGCTTAGTGCATTACTGTTGCCTCACATTATTGTGAGTAGAGAGTTGCCAGCGGTAATTTTAATCACAGTAGACCATTGCGAACATATGCAGCAAGTGACAATATGGATAACATATATTTTTTTCACTATAAACACACACCAGAGGATTACGTGAGGTAAAACTATATTCACATTGTCAGATAAATCAGGAAAACTAGATATATATTTTGTAAAACGAATTTTTTTAATCATCAGGCACAATACCTTAACGCATCTTTACATTACATATCTTAAGGTTTAAAATATTCTGTATATAGTTTATCTTATCTTTTATGATTCATATCATGATGCATTACATTGATAACCTACAGAAAATCGTTTTTTATTTCGGCATAAATGCCTTGGGCTGAGCTCCCAATGTCCTTGCATCCTAGTTACGCCCCTGTTCTGCCTCATTTTCTTGGGGACCTTGTTCTTTGTGTTCTCTCTCTCTCTCTCTTTCTCGCACCTTCTCTCTCTCTCTCTACGCCTCTACCCCTTGGGTCTGGACCCAGCTGGCCTATAACACATATTGATTGACCACGTAGGAGGAGAGCAAGGAGACAAGAGAGAAAGAGAGAGAGAGAGAGAGAGAGAGAGAGAGAAAGAGAGAAAGGCAGGCCCGGCAGTCTGCAATGCATGGAGACAAAAATAGTACACCAGGAGTTCAAACCAAACGGAGAGCGAGAGAAAGAGAAAGAGTGGGGGCAGGGAAGGTAGATAGATGGGGGATAAGAAGAAGGAGAACACGTTAAAGATGGCAGATATGGGGCAGAAAAAAAAGATTGCATGTATAAGGGGTGGTCTTAAAATATCGAGGAAGCATAGCTGCTGGAAAGGAAGAAACTCGGTGAGGACCATTCGTAAACTTAAAATGAGAAATGCTCTCCTTTTCCATCATTGGTCTCAATGGTGTTTTTGTAGGGTGGATTTTTAGAATAAGGAGGTGTGTCTAATTGAGCAACTCGGCCCAGAATAAGATCCAGAACTGCTATCGCACATTTAAAAAGCAAAGCTGTATAAGTCAACATAGGCGTATTTGTAAAAAAAAAAAGTGATCTACTTACATTTTTGCAAAACTCCAAAAATGTCCGTATACATAGTCACATATCATACAAAACACTTTTACCATAGTGCATAATTATTAAATGTTTACATATGCAACCAAATATGTATCCAGTTACATAGTAAACTTGCTTGGAAGCTCACCTGGTACAGGTGGTACATTTTCAATGTGGGGCATTTGGGTTTGAGTCCCAAGACTTGAAGGCAAGCTAAAACAGCATGGTTGCTTCAGCAAATGCGTTTTTATCTCATTTTCTTTTTTTTTTAACATATCGGTTAAGTTTAGGATCAAGTTTAGTGTGGGTGATACAATATTTTCAAAAGGCATTAACCTTTTAGTGCCACTCACCAGAGAGTATCAAACTGCCGCACAACAACCAAGATAAATAATAAAACATTGCCATATTCATGTTCATCCATTTTGCATAAAACTGAATGTGCTGTTAGCACCAATCACTCGACATTTCACTTTGAAAGTGTCGCAAAACTTGCAAGAAGCGACATAATCAATGAGTCTGGGTTTGTAGAAGTGATACTTTAGCACTTATAGTTCCAATTTGGATGAGCAGTGTTCAACATAATCAGTATATATGCACCCCATATCAGTTAAATTCATTCAGAAAGTTGCACCATGCTTGACCAAGCAAACAACCTAAGTCACTCCTCCTATGTGTAAATAACATCCCCTGAGAAAAATGCAAATATATATCACAGTATAGCAAAATCTCTATGTTTTGATGTCTTTCTATTGTTGCACAGTATATATACATATATCAGTCCTAGCATATAGCCTTGTGCATGCGTGCATGTATACGCACAGATGGGCTGTTGGTCTGTCAGAAGAGTCTGTTTGGGCTCATGAATATTTGATTAACTCATGGATTATGTAAAGCAGTGAGCGTGCTCATTTGGGTGAAAGCGCACACATACACATGCATACTCTCAGTTTCGCTATGTTGCATACTAAAGATACTTTGCTTCAGGTCATCTCAGATAAACATGCATATATATATACACACAGATGATGTAATGAATTTGTCATTACACATCAGAAGAACTAAACTACATGCACAGCGTTCTAAGTGCCAAACCACATACTGCAGAATGTTAGTTCATTGTCTAGTGCTAGTGAAAACCATCTTTTCACTGTCTCCAGCAAACAGCAGACTGGAAGTCATTTACTTCCAATGAAGAGTAGTACAGGAACTGTTCTAACTATAATGTATATGTATGCAGACTTATTGCTTTCTGATTTGAGCTTCTGGTACATTAAAATATTTGAACTTTTGCAGATAGACTGTATGCGCCAGCCAGACCAGATTTGATGTACTCTAATCAAAACCGAATGTGTGAGGTGAACATTCAACGCTATCTCATGACCAATTCGTACGTATTTTACGTGGTGGCTAATTCGTACAAATTTGTACAATCTCACTTGTATGATTTTGTATGATTTCTGTGAGGGGTAGGTTTAGGGGCGGGGTTAGGTGTGGACCTTTGTGTGAATTAAAACGCATTTGACAACTCATAAAATGCATACGATTTTTCCCAAATCGTATGAATTCCTAAGAATGAGGTCATATGAATTGGTACGAATTGGCCACCTTGTAAAATATGGACGAATTGCCATGAGATCAGGCTGGAACATTACAACTCAGCGGAAATAATGTCCAAAATAAGGCTTAAGACCTTTGAGTTATTTCCAATGAATTGTTGATCCAGTTCAGCAAATAGGTATGAATGATTTGTTTGTGAATTAGACTGATGTGGTTCTCGAGTTCAACACAGTTACTCAATGATTCAGTCGCAATGATTAAAAGCTTAATAGAGGGAAAAATTACTTAAATTTTGGTCTGTTGTATGGCTTTGGAAAACTAGTGTACAATAGTACATGATAGTTAAATTATGTTTTCTCTTCTGTACTGACGCTTGAAAGCCTCAGTCCTTGTTTACTTTCAATATATAGAAAATAACAGCCAGGTTATTCTTTTGCTAGTGCATATGTGTAAGCTTGTCAGTGTAATCTGGGATCACTAGCCTGTCTAATCTACTACATCAACTTGACCCCTGTTGTTTACATCATCACCATGCCAAACCAGCAGTAATGCTATCATGACATCGACAGCACATTGTATTGCGTTCCAGTCGCTCTACACTCCCCAAATATAAAATCCGCAAGCTATTCTGCTCTGTAATATTGATGTAGAACAAAATCTTCCTCCTAAATCATAAAATCGACTAACATTCGAAGTACAGGCCTATTTTTGCCTCCCGCTATCCCAGAATGCCAACCTCAGAGTGATTTTTACGGAGTGCAATGAACCTTACTGGTTTAATTGAACAGGTCTTGGGTAGCGAAATTGGAGTTTAAATAAATTTGCCATTTCTCTCCAAGTCCTACATTCATTAAGGAGCCTTTTTCCCCTTTCCTTTCTCTATCCATCTCACCCCTTCCTTTGTTTCAACTTCCCTCCCCCCGTTCCCCTCATTAAAGCAGGGCCCTGAGAGTGCTGGTCACTGCTTCCCATTTATTTTCATTTGAAACTCGCACAGCTTCACTGAGCCACAGCTCAACAGTGGGCACCTAGGGACAGGTCATTCTCCTATAACACAAATCCACCCATTTCTGCAACACACTCGCGACACACATATCCCAGAATGCACAGTGACAGCAGCCCGTCGCCACAGCCACACACAGACTCAACCGCCATCGCCTTGTTTTACCGCAATGAAAGGCTTTCCAAGCCACTAATTGCAGAGTACAAACTCCAGTGTTTATAGAGGCAAGTCGGCAGTGCTGTATGGGTGGATTTAGGAAGAAAGTGTAAGCTTTTATGATGGCCCATGAAGCACAAACTGACCTGGTGTCATCTGTGATTGCTTAACTTCCTCTGAGAAACACATTCAGCCTCAGCTAAAGCATTTAAATAGCCTTGTCAGCTAAAGTCTTCAAAAGAACACTCACACAGGCAACGCTTGATAATCTCATGAGTTGCTACACAACATTTTTAGGCATCATACATGAACATTTGAACATGCCTATTATGACTAAAAATGATGTCTAGGTAGGCAGCTCACTTGGTTTTAAAACTGTGATGTGCAAACTGATGTCTAGGTAGGCAGCCCACTAGGTTTTGGAACATAAATAGCACCACAAAAGACATTTCAGAGATGTTTGCTATCAGTAATATTACACCTAACCATCAAAATATTATATAAAATATTTTATTCCTAGTTATAATTACAGTACATTTGCCATCAGATGGATTGAAGGTAGGCACAGTGGCATAAATCGATGTGAGTCTTCAGCGAACGAAGCATTACATCAACTGCCAGGGGCACGTGCAATAGATTTATTTACAGTCCCGGCATGTTCCGTTTTCCCATGTATGTGGCCCTTAGTGTAGCGCCATAAATCATTTTTTCATCAAATAACGATAAGCGTTTTCAAGACCATAGATTTAGCCCAGGTCGCACTAGGGTATGTTTGTTAACATATGGTCATATTTCTATAATGAGCTTACCTATGCACACACGTATGTGTGATGGTTACGAACCTGTACGGTACAGTACCATTTGACATTTCTTTATTGGAGGAGGTTGAGTTATGGCCAAGGTGTGTGTGTGTGTGTGTGTGTGTACGTATGTTACACCAGAAGACCTGACCACAGTCATTGGAGAGATTCATGTTCCTCGGGGGATATTTTAAAAGCCATTGAGCACAAGCACAATGAATGAGTAAAAGGCCATAAATCTACTCTTTAAACCAACATGGCTGCCTCTCTGGCCCAACTAATGCCCTCACACCCCATTACACTCTGCACATTAAACGCCTGCGTTATTAACCGCCCATAACCCTGGGATAAAAACCAACCCGACACGGCCTGATTAGCACCCTTCTCCACTTTTAAAAAATGGCCAGAGAGACAGAGACCGAGAGGAGAGCTAGAAAGCCACAAAGTGGTGTGTGACAGCCTCATTGTCGGGGCATCCCATTGTTGAGAATGCTTTCAGCGCTACCCTCCCTTCATCTCTCCACCGAATGCCCCCCCCCCTCCATTCCTCTCCAGATGCCCCCACCCTTCTAAATCCAATCGTCAGAGAGGCGTGCAAACAAAAGCAGACCTCTTTCTAGTGGCGGGACGGGGCTTAACCCCTCCTGCTTGTCCCTCTCTTTGTTTAATGCGATTATTACATCCAAACAAACTCCGAATTTAGGTCCTCACAAGTGTGTTTGCACACTTAAATGCATGCAAATATACTTGCACACTTTACATGGTGCATTAATATAGATTAGGACCGCTTGTACGGAAATGCGACTGCAAAAAATGAGCACAATTTTATTATCAAGAATGCAATGTCTCTTTCTGTCACTCTTCCTTCCTTGCGCACACACGCGCATTATCCTGCGTGCATGCACACGCATCTTCAAACACTTCTCTATAGCTGTATCAACTCTTCAGTCTTTTAAGAGGCTCCGACCGAACCGTAGGGAAGAGAAACAAGAGAGGGGAACGTTGCAAGCTGCGCATTTTTACGGCTGGCAAGACAAGTGCAGGCAGGGTCCCGCAATTTGACAAAAACACAACTGCATGCACGCACCGCTCAAACGGCCTACAAACGGCATGTCAACGAACTGCGCCAACAAAACCACAGGGCTGCCGTCAACCAAACATTCCTGAAACGGCTCGCTGTATGCCTGCAACTATGAATGGCAAACCTTTCGGAGCTAGCCGGATCCGTGTGTATGTGTGTGCATGCATGTCTTTGTGTGCTGTCCAGGGACAGCTTTACCTCAGCAGCAGTTCCTCTGTGCTCCTCATGGAGACAGCGCTGTTTGCGGTGGATGGGTATAGCATGCTGTCCACACACACACTCGGCACAAAGCCCAGCTCAGACGAGTGCTCCAACATAACCGTTACTCCAAACGCAAGCACGCACTACACATGCACACGATCCTTGTGCTTTCAGTTGTGGCGGGTGTACGCTGGCCCTTTCTCTAGCGTCTGAATCTTCTCTCTCCCTCTCTCGCAGTAACACTCCCACCCATCCACCCTCACCGGCTCCCTCCTCCTTCCCCTTGTCCCTCCCTCCTCCCATCTGATTCACTGGGCTGTGATAACCCTTTCTGACAGCTCATGTTGTTTTTGGGCCAGAGCTAGTGCTGTTAGCCTGGTGCTGGCTAGCATTGAGAAGCCTGCTGTTGTCCAGGATGCCCAAGACTCCTGAGGACAGATCGTATCTCGTATCCGTACAAGAATAAAAACTAAAGAAATGGCGTTAAGAAGTAGGCAAGACTCTACACTGGCCTGGTACTATAACTTGTCTCTCTCAAGAGCGTCCATCTTTGTCCTAATATTATTTATGTCAACACAGGCAAAAATAGACACAAGAACATCTTTTGTGAATGACCCTGGGAATATTAAAATAGAGACGTCTTTGGATAATTTATCAATGCTGAAGAACCGAGAGAAACGTGAAACAACCGAGTAGACATACTGAGTGGTCCACTTAAACAATTAACTTGTATTGCTACAATGTTGGTAGTATATGCAATTGTTACCTGCACCAGGCCCGGATTGGCTAATTGGGAGCACCGGGAGGATTCCCGGTGTGCCGGTCTGTATTTTTGGCCACGAGGGCCGCAGTGTTGTCATGCCACTGGATTGAAATATGCTGTCCCTACAGGCTGCCTGCACTCACAGCAGCCCCACTCTTTTTATTTAGAATTTTGCAGACCCACTTGCAGACTTCAGGTTAATGATGACTAGGGTTGCTAACCGTTCTGTATAATATGGAATCATCCCGTATTTATGGCATCAAAGAAGCGTCCCGTATGAAAGCTGTTACACACAGTTTGTCCTGTATTCGCAGGCATGCACTGTATGACCGCAATTAACTTGTATTGCTACAATGTTGGTAGTATATGCAATTGTTACCTGCACCAGGCCCGGATTGGCTAATTGGGAGCACCGGGAGGATTCCCGGTGTGCCGGTCTGTATTTTTGGCCACGAGGGCCGCAGTGTTGTCATGCCACTGGATTGAAATATGCTGTCCCTACAGGCTGCCTGCACTCACAGCAGCCCCACTCTTTTTATTTAGAATTTTCTTGCAGACCCACTTGCAGACTTCAGGTTAATGATGACTAGGGTTGCTAACCGTTCTGTATAATATGGAATCATCCCGTATTTATGGCATCAAAGAAGCGTCCCGTATGAAAGCTGTTACACACAGTTTGTCCTGTATTCGCAGGCATGCACTGTATGACCACCAGACCATATGAATAACAAAATCTCAGCTGATAAGTAACCATTCTTTTTGCACAAATAATTGTTTTATTTGTGAACGTAGCCATTTGAGGAAGGCTTTAAGACCAAGCGGAATCCTCTGCCGGCTGCTCCTGCTTCACAGCGAGCGGGAATCGTGCTAACGGCAAATCCCCTCACTGTCCGCGTTTTGATTTTGCCAAATCAGTTTGGGCGAATGCAAACAACTAATTGATTATGAGCCCAACATCCAGCAAGGCAGGAAAACATTCAATCTACCTGGGGGAAGACGTCTTTCACTATTGTAAGTTAATGCAGTTAAACAGAGAAGGAGAGAGAGAGATACATTTTTAAAAAATTAACTTCTAGCGTAGCCTATTCTTAAACTTGGACCTCATTATTGAAGTACAAATTCAAGCAGCAGAAACAGCCCACACTCTCTACGTTTTCTTTATTAGAAAAATATGCATTTTCATTCATTCATAGGCTATATGGTTGCCATAAAATTTTAGTAAAAAAATGTAGCCTATAGTACCATTGTTTAAAAAAAATGCTTTATTGACTGACGTTTCATAGACGTCAGTTGATAGTTGCTATGCTTTCAAATTTCATGCCATTTGTATGTATGTAAATTACTAAATAAAAATTATCTAAATTACTACACTACTTGTGCAGTCAGTCACAATTCTATAATGGTACAATTTACTTAGGCCGATGACATTTTTTGTATGACATTAACATTTTTTTTAGAGTAATTGTACATAAATAGCCTAGGTTAAGCAAACCAAATGTGATTATTTCTGGGAACCTTTAAACTGCAGGCAGACATACATTATGGAACTACAGTACAACTATTTTGAGTGTCCCTTATTCTGTCCCTTATTTCCTTTGAAAAATGCAATTGTCCCTTATTTTCCATTTCTGAAGTTAAGGTTTTTACATCAATACGAAAGCTATAGAAAAATACAATGAATTGTAAGGCTGTAGAGAACAGCAGACTTATATACTGAGGTTTTAATTACATTATTTTAATATAGTCAATCATGAACTAAAGTGGGCCGGTCTAAGGTATGAAACTCCAGGGCTGAAAATTAGTCCCACTCCGGCCCTGACCTGCCCCCAGATATTCTCTGTAAATGCAAATGAGGTGTGGGTAACGAAATAGTGCACATTGCTCATTTACATATACTACCGACAAGTTGTCCTTTAACAACTTTACCATGGTAATGAACAAAGGTACAATTTTGAAAAGGTTATACAGTAAACTGGACTTGTCTGGTTTGAGTGATTTATCCCATTTAAGGCTCGGGTATATTTAACTTCATGCGTTCCTTTCCATCTTGGGCACAGCTTTCAAAGTATACTTAACTGCGGATATATGCGAATGGACAAGCTCGATACATATGCGCAGTACAACCTACTTGACTCGTTCTGTTCTGTCACAACATTCACCTCGCGCCTATGCTGTTGCGCAGACTTCCACAGACACTTCTGATGACGAAAATTGTGTTGCGGAAAGTCGCAGAATGGCAAAATATACTTTGGGCTTTGGTGCGTCAAGGTTTGAAACAGTTCAATGATTCCGGGTTAGGATTTGCACCAGTGCTACTCATGAACTGTGTTTTTTTTCTTTCTGAGACAACGCCAGAAGGCTTTTTGAGGATCATTGTTTTGATCAATTAGTTCTGCGGTGGGAAAGAAGAAAATCACCAGGGATGTGGATTAGTTTAAACGAGGGTTCTGAGTGTGAGTGTTGTATGTGCAATTCTAAGAAGCCCATTTTTCCTCCCAATGGGCACATTTTGTTAAAGAGTCACACTCATCTGAAAATAACCTCTTGTCATTGCTCTTTCTTTTCACCATCTGTTCCTACCCCTCCATCTCTCTCTAATTCTCTCTATTCTAGAAAAACATATTTACCTCCTTTCTCTTTAAATGTCTCCTCCCTTCACAAGTTTCTCACTCCCTCTCTCTCTTTTCCAAATGTCTTCCAGATCTGCCTGTTTAAAAATGCATTGTGTTTATTACGGCTCATGAAAGTTTCATCGCGAGAAAAACACATCAGATTATCAAGGGCACCGATTCATTAAAGGACAAAATTTTGTGTTGCACCTTGCACACTTGGCTAGGATAATTTATAACACTTGCGATAATTGCCAAAGTAATTTGTTTACCAAACACCTGCGATCCTGAGGTACCCCATTAATGTCCTATAACTGTACCTACTGCAATAGATGCAGATCCCATCACTTCAAAAAGGTTTTTCTTCAATATTGATCTGGAATCTGCATTACACTGACCATAGTGATTCCGATTACAGATGTCATGCAAATAAAATTGGTTAGGAGCGTAAAATAACCAGTTCCAAATGTCTCTGTGCTCCATCTGCCGCCTCCTTTTCTTTCCCTCCGTCTGTCTTTATCATCAGCCACTCTGCCAGTCTCACATGAGCTAGTCAGTGTAAACGTAATGGTTGTTCAGCAGCGAGTGTTTCTGAGTGGCAGGCATATAGTCAGATGTGGGCAGGGAACTTAACGGCTAGACGAAATGCCAAATGTATTAGCGATCAATTTCAATATCAATATCAAAATATCAATATTAACTAAATTCATGCAGTTTTTCAGTGAGATTCGCAAAAGCCCTATTTTTTTGCAGTTGTTTTGCAAGAAGAGAATCCACTGCGTGAGGGTTGAAGTCAAGCTGTTACTGACAGCCGAAAAGAAAATATATGCAAGGGGTGATAACTGGTTTCCTATGATCTCTGTCAATGGCATTTGATTAGCTGAGTCTGAGGCAGATGCCTGATCACACTCAACTGGTTGAGTCCATAGGGCCCATTATGAGTGATTAGTGCAAGAGAAGAGAAGAGAAGAGACGAGACGAGAAGAGAAGAGAAAATGTGTCCAGATGAGAAACAGGATGAGATGAGATAAAACAAAATGACAAGAGATGTGAATAGACTGGGAAAGACAAGAAAGGGTAGAGACAACAACAGAGATGATGAAATAAAGAAAACACAAATAAAATTAAAAGAAAAAAGGTAAGAACCTAAGAAACCATATGAAATGAGACAAGATGAGACTTGAAGAAGTGATTAAATGAGTCAAGAAAAAAGAAAAAGAAGAGACCAGATGAAGTGAAACATGATGAAAGAAAATGGGCAAAAGTGAAAAGATGAGGTGAGGCAAGTGAAGAAAAGAATAAAGAAGACATGACAAGAGATGAGACAAGATGAGATCAAATGAGAAGAGAAGAGACAAAATTAAATGGTAAGAAGAGAAGTTGAAGACACAAGAATAGAAGAGACAAAATGAAAAAGGGATGAGTTGAAATTAGATGAGACAAAAAGAAAGAAACAGATCTAAGAAGAGATAAGACGAAGAAGAGAGCAGAGATGAGAGGAGATGACAAAAAGATGAGAAAAGAACAGATGACATGAGACGAGATGAGATCAAATGAAAAAGGAAGAGACCAGGTGAGATAAAATGAAAAGAAAGTAAAAAAGATAAGGACATGAGATGAAACAAGAAGAGAAAAGAATAAAGAAAAGAGGATGAGATAAGACAAGATGAAATCAAACGAGAAGAAAACAAGATGAGACAAATGGAATGATAAGAAGAAAAATAAAAAGATAAGATAAGTAAGATAAGAAAAGAGGAGTGACAAGAAAAAAAGACAAGAAGTGACGAGGCAAGATAAGACAGACAAAAAACTATACAGAAAATGTGTATAGTGTGTATTATAATGTGTAATGGCGAGAGAGATGAGATCTTTGCATGTATAGACAGTGCCCTGGGACAATGTTTACCGACACACACACACACACACACACAAAGCCAAAGCAGGCAGATTATAAAATCATGTCCAGTCCATCGCACAAACATAACGTAACGTTTTCTGTCAAGTAGTTGTATTGCATTTACAATTTAATGAAATGACCTAGTTAGAGAATCTTCCTGCCTTCTCCATCCTCTGTACTTTCCTGCATTATTCCCTCTCTCTCTCAATCCTCTATTCTGTTTTATCTGTATGACACTATACTGTTCTTTTCCTCCTATACTAATACCTACTATCTCTCTCTCACACTCTTTCCTGCCTAATTGTCTTGTCTATAACGGTGATTAAAAGGTCAATGTCTAATCACTCCTAGCCATGACAGCCCATTTGAAAGGCTGTCTAGGTTGTGACTAGTTAGTAGGCTAGACTTGTGGGTATTTAATCTCAAAACAGCACTGAAATGCCCAGGTAAAAACTAGGTTTATTGTTCCCTCAGGAGCTTCCAAATACAGTCTTAGCAGGCACATAGGGCACATACTCGAGTTCAAAAACAGTTTTAACAACACAACCAAACACAAGGGGGTTAAGATGCGTTTTTAACAACTAGGCTTGTCGCCAGTTATTGATAAGTACGATATTAAAAAGACATAAGACATTTTTACGATGGCACAGTGACACAAGATCAATTTGAACTTAGTTGCAGCCTCATTCAGACTATGTTCACAAACTGCAGCACTATTTAAAGTCATTCATCTATTATTGCATGATTATAATAGTGTAATAAGCAGTAAAAACAAGTCAAACTGTGATTTGATGCTTTACATCTCAAGCAGACAGTCTCCTGTCTAAGTATGTGGTTCTTTGCCAGAATAAGTTGTAGTAGGTACTGTACCTGGTAAGGTGTAATGTACTTTCAGCTGGTCATTATTGAAAAAAAAATGCATATAGGGTGATCAGGACCCTAACGTGGAATAATTTTACCAAAAGATGATCCTAAAGCTACAACAACAACAAAGTAGAGAGACAAGAAAATAGCACCACTTTCAGTTACCCGGATGAGCGGTCAAATATACAATGTTGTCATGGATGACGGTGAATATTCGGAAATATCTGACTGAAAGAGTCTGACCAATCAGAATTAAGTATTCAAGAGAGCAATAAAAGCAGGGCAAAATAAAGAGCTGTTCGCACCAAGAATTAATATCTATAAGCATAACTACATGGGCATTCACACCAACCGACAATAGCATTCTGTTTAGTATAAGTGAGCGCTGCAGTTATGATCTCTGCTGCTTTAAATGTTCAATCTCTTTAAAGTAGCATGGATTTTGATTGGGTCTCAATGTTTTTTTTGATCATTTATCAGCTGGATATTTTTTAACGTGATTCAAACAATATTGTTCCTCTGTGTTGGTATACTTATAACAGTCGTGTGGATCTCTGTATTCTCATAGAACTGGAATGATTATTAAGCTTTTATAGTTACAGTTATCATCCTGTGACGTAAACAGCCCTGAAACAAATGACCTTCCCTTTGAGAACAGCTGAAAGACGCAATTTTGGCATATTGCGCATGACATGCACTGGACCTGCAATGCCATTTGTGGCACCAGTAACAATGAGACTTTGCAAGTGTGAGTGTGTGTGTGTGTGTGTGTTTCCTTAAGCAGGTCAGGCTGACTCAATTCACAGAGGTTCTGCCTTTATTATTAAATGTTATCGAGCCTTAAAAAATGGAATATCAAAGGAATCTCCCAGCGGGTGGAGAGAGGGACGATGAGAGTGAAATGTACGGTGTTTTGTCGGAATATGAGAGTTCTTGAGCTAACATTAATAAAATAAGGATTACCTGACGTCAGCGCTATGCCATTTCACCTATTCAAAACAGCATTTGGCTTTCTTTGATCAGCACTCTCAGATTATTTTGCCTTGTTTTGTCTTTCTCTCAGGCCTAAAAACCTCTCATCTCTATCAGAATGCAGTCCACGTGGGACCCTCAGAAAAAAAGGAAGACCCTCATTTCATTCTCTCTCGTTCTGCACGAGGAATGCACCAAAACACCGATGAATAATTTAGATTTTTTTTTTCCCAAAGAAGAAAAGGTTTGACGCAGCAGTTTGGAAGAAAGGGCTGCTATTAAACATGCATGAGATACACGAGTCCACAATCAGATTGCTGATGTGAAGAATTAATCTTATCTCTAAAACACATGACAGGACCACATGAAAGCATGGTGGTGAATTGTTCTTAAATTTGTGGCGTTCGGATAACCCTATTACGGGGATGAGCTGAGATAGATCTCCTATTGTTCCTGTGACAATGTTATTACGGCCAATCAAATACAAACAGTGCCCCTTTTAAATTTTAAGACCACCAATCAGCAGAGATTAAAGACACAAAGGCCCAATCCATGAATGGTAGTTAAAGTGAAGCGTTCGATGAGTGTTAATGTCAGCGTGACTATTCTGTGCTGTTGCCGGCAGATCAAAGGTTTGGTGTGTGTGTGTGTGTGTGTGAGTGTGAGTAAGGAGAAGAGAGAAGCTCATAAGAAAGTGAAAAGCTTGTTAATCTTTGAAAGTTGGTGCGTGTCTTACAGACATATAGTAGAGGGTCACATGTTTTGACTTAAGGATGGAGCATGTGTAGGCAAAACAAGTTATGATAAAACTAAATTACTTTTATAAAACAATATTTTGAATGGATGTTTTATTCAAAATTAATAAAAAAAAAAAATAAAAAAAAATATATATATATATATATATAATTAAATTACAAATTCATATTAATATATTAGTAATTTAACATAACTAATTACGGCAAAAAAAAAAATTCTTACTACTGGAGCCATTGATACGATCAGAGCAATTCAAGCTATTCGCACAGAACTACTTCTTGGTTTCAAAAATGAGATAGAACAACAGAAGATTGGAAATGGAACTCAAAGGTGCTTGGAAGAGAACTCTGGTATCGGAAGGTGCTTTTTTAAAATTTGAACTTCTTTTAACTTATGTTTTAAAGCATAGCGCTCATGGCGTAAGATGCTGAAAAACAACAAGACATAATGCAATGGCCAAATATGTTCATTTGTATTTAGTGGCTTTTCTTTGCAAATATTGGAATATGCTTGTGAATTATTCAATTAACTCATTAAATGTAAATAATGTAATTAAAAAAAGTTTGAATCCCTAATTAACCCAGGTCAAAACCTAGTACTGGTAGTGTGGTTTATCCATCTAACCACAGAGCTTGTACACACAAACAGTTTAAGCGCTACCAGTGAGGTTTTTTTCTCTCTCTCTCCTTGTCCTCCCATTCACACATGCACACGTGCTTGAACTTCCAAGCGGCATGTAGAATAAGACAGCCAGTCGGGCATTTTCTATTTTGAGCTATTAGCAGACAGAAATTAATTTGTCACCTTCCATTAGAGGCCTGATTCTGGAGTTCTGTCTCCTCAATTATTTCCTCAACACACACATACACACAGCAAAAGCCATTTGTCCCCACTATTTATATGGAAAATGTTTTGCTTGGATAGGTGTTTTTTTTCTCAATTGTATTCAGGTCCATATTTGCTCTTGACTGAACTCTCTGCATGTGTTTGTGTAAGTGTGTACAGTATGTATGTGTTTGTGTGTGCTTCCAAAGTGAAATAAGGACTTTTGTGCTTTTTAATGCAAAAATGTCTGTGTTGACACTTCAAAGCCAGCACACCCTCTCTAAGAATGACAGAAAAACAGAAGAGAGGTAGAGAATCTGTTCATTAGGATGCCAATGAGAGAGAGAGAGAGAGAGAGAGAGAGAGAGAGAGAGACAGAAAATACAGCCTTTTCCTCTTCTTTCTGGGTATTTTTGGCTATTAAGAAGCATCAAAATAATCTAAATATTTCCTTCTCTCTGTGAAAACCTGCCAACAGTGGAATGTTTGCTATGAAATATAATCTTCAATGTCATGGCATTGAATTATCATAAAACGATTGCCATTAATTTTTAACCGGGTTCATTTTTTCCTTTTTTTCCCTTGAGTTCCACCTTTAATGCTAGTAACTGACATACCATTCACACATGCACACGTGCTTGAACTTCCAAGCGGCATGTAGAATAAGACAGCCAGTCGGGCATTTTCTATTTTGAGCTATTAGCAGACAGAAATTAATTTGTCACCTTCCATTAGAGGCCTGATTCTGGAGTTCTGTCTCCTCAATTATTTCCTCAACACACACATACACACAGCAAAAGCCATTTGTCCCCACTATTTATATGGAAAATGTTTTGCTTGGATAGGTGTTTTTTTTCTCAATTGTATTCAGGTCCATATTTGCTCTTGACTGAACTCTCTGCATGTGTTTGTGTAAGTGTGTACAGTATGTATGTGTTTGTGTGTGCTTCCAAAGTGAAATAAGGACTTTTGTGCTTTTTAATGCAAAAATGTCTGTGTTGACACTTCAAAGCCAGCACACCCTCTCTAAGAATGACAGAAAAACAGAAGAGAGGTAGAGAATCTGTTCATTAGGATGCTAATGAGAGAGAGAGAGAGAGAGAGACAGAAAATACAGCCTTTTCCTCTTCTTTCTGGGTATTTTTGGCTATTAAGAAGCATCAAAATAATCTAAATATTTCCTTTTCTCTGTGAAAACCTGCCAACAGTGGAATGTTTGCTATGAAATATAATCTTCAAATGTCATGGCATTGAATTATCATAGTGTGTGTGTGTGTGTGTGTGTGTGAAATGAGCCGAGTGAGAGACATGTTCCTCGGTCGTCTTTCTAAACTGACAACATTTATGCACACTCATTGGACACTACATCCTCCTCTCTTCAAATAACATCTTACATAACTTGGGCACAAACACACTTACACAAAGTCCCACTCACTCTTATACACACACCACGTAACTTCTGCAATTATTAAATGAGTCACAAATGCCACAGGTCATGACATTGCAACAGGAAGCTTCAATTAAAGCTTATACAGTATTTTAATATCCGTTTCATATCAACCTCAAAATGTAGGGAACGAAAATTCATTATTTACTCACCTTCATGTCATTCCAAATTAAATGATTTCCTCACATCATGCAAGTCGAGCTTGCAGTCCCAACATGATGCGTCAAGACTTTGAGTGTCATTGGTGATGTGTCTAGTGATGACTGTAACGGATGTTATTATCGCAAACAAAACCTAAATTAAAATATGTTTTAAGTAAAAATAAATGGGGAAAGCTAAAAAATAAGCTATACATTTTTAAGACTACAAAAAACAAAATAAAACAATTAGCTAACTGTCTAGAAATATGTTAACGCAAATATTTCTAGCTAAGCAAAACAAAAACAAACATAACTGGGGAAAACTGAAAAAAAAATACAAGACTACAAAAACAAAACAAAACAGCAAAACAAAGCAATACAAAACAAAAACCAACGAAAAACATCGCAACAAAACAAAACACAAAACAAAAAACAAATTTAAACTTAAAAAGTTCATGTTTAATTTAACGTGCTACTTGTTTCTTCAGAATTGTGAATTTTACAAGCAATTACTACTATTATTACTACTTTTTGTGTCGTTTTAAATTTTGATATATTATATATTATAAAAGTTAAAACCTGTGCCACAGAAGAAATAAATACAGAAAAACATGATAGTGAGTAAATACTGGCTCAATTTTCATTTTTGCCTGAACTGTCCCATTAAATGTGTAATGATTGTAATATACGGAGCACATGCTTTGCGTGTGTTGTCTCTCATCTTCCTGTGAAACACCTAAGCCTTGCTTTTCTCCACAAATATACTCAAATCAAGTGAAATAGCAGTCTCTTTTCTTCTTTATGTCTGTGTGTATGTGACAGGCCACTCTATGCTGTCTAACTTATTCAGCTATTAAGGTCTGAGTCACCGTACCCATACACATTCGCACAAGTCACATCTCCAGTATCCTCCTCCCAGATCTCATAAATATTAATCCCCTGTGAGCTCATTAGCATGGCCGCGCTGAGCTGCACCGCCATCTAGTGAGACACTTCCTCTCATGAATATTCAGAGCGAGGGGGGGCCCAGCGGTCGTTAGTGGAGAAGAACTGGAGACAATAACCCAATCAGGGATGAGGGACGGGACTTTGTGTGCGAATGTGTAATTAAGCAGAGCATTCAGACTCTTTCATGGTATTTCTGATTAGAAGCTTTGGTTTATTCGAGAAAAGTGTCTGAACTGGGCTAGATGAACAACAAATGCAAATATTTTTAGTGGAACGCACAGAAATGAATACACAATGAATGAATGCAAATATGAGGCTGTTCCACTGTGAGGGTATTAGTGATGTGACGTAGCGTTTGTTTAAAAGTATTACGCGTTTTAGATGCCGGTATTAACGGCTTTATACAGGAGGATGTTCTCGTTGTAGGCGGGATGTGGTGTGTTTCTGGATTTCCCGCATTATGCTTGTAAATTTACACAATGTTTCACCGGCTGTTGAGGGCCGCAAGCATTTTTGTGTGCGTACGTACAGTAATGTTAGACAGCTGTTTCTCCATCCAGAACATCTGTGAGGTATTAGGATTGTGAGTAACAGTAGGGCAGCACTCCAAGGTCTCACGCCTCATATCACTCAGCCTACGCCAGGCCTCACCGTGGAGCTCGTCCAGGTGACTCCCCCTAAAGACGGAGATGGGGTGCTGTGGTGCAGCTCGTTCAGAGGGCCGCCTAACGAACCTTTCACAAGGCGTCACCTCGGGTGGCTCATTCAAATGACTACAAATGCTCTTCAGTGGAAGCAAACGCTAGCTGGCTATTGTGAAATGTGGAATTGTTGTTGTGAAATAACAATGGATATAAGAGAGAATTCCAAAAGCATTCTGGCTCAGTTATTCATGTGACTGCATTCATATGTGTATATAGCTAAATTTATCAGTATTTACAACTCTATCTATATATCAATATATATTTGACGATGTGTCGTCAATCTAACAATATATTCCATTTATATATTAACAATATTTATAATTATATATTTAGCTTTAAAATGACTACATAATCAAGATTAGTAAACCTAAACCTTTAATCATGTACTTGGATTTAGAACTATATAATTATAATTTAAGGCTATATATTCAGATTTACGCAATGTAGTCAAAATGTAAAATTGACACGCTAAGAAATTCAACTTCATATTAAAAACTATTACATATATACATATATTTCTATTTACAGAACATATTAAAGAGTTTTAACTATATAGTTGGATTTAAAAACTATATCTACTGTATCTGTATTAATCCGATATATAATGATAACATCATTATAAAAGATTATTTATTATATTATGTAGATTTACACAATATATTAAGAATTTCTTACCACATGCTTGGATTTAAAAACTATGGAATCATAATTTAAAACTACATATTCACATTTACACAATACATTTGAGAATTTCTAAACACATATTCAGAATGTACAACTATATAATCATGTTGTATATATGTATACAGACAAGTATGTTTTTGTAACTGCAACTACTGCAGCTAAAAATTGACAAATATCAGATGATTTATTAAATGTTCTATCATTAAGCAACCCATGGATTACTATCAATAGATTATTTCCCCACATGCCCAGTAAACATACAAACAATTTGGAAAGATCACAAAAAGAGCGCTTGCAAACGCAGTAATCATTTTAATAGTTGATGTATTTTGTCATTTTTATGTCATATTTAATCAAATTAATGTCTTGAATTTACAGCTACATAATCAGGAGGATTATTATTATAAGTGTGAATTGCCCCCCCCCCCCCCCCACACTGCTGTTAAGACCCCCGGTACCGGAAAAAAAGAGAGTGAAAAAAGAGAAGAAATGGTTTTGATGCAGCTTGCTAAGAGGCAGTCAGTCATTCAGCATGAGGGAATCAGTGATTGCACACAGGAGCTAATTACATTTTATGCCACCCTTTCTTTCACTTCCTTTTCTCTTTGTTACGCCATGGATGTTGAAAGAAGAAGATAAAAAGAGAGATTAGAGTATCTCTGCATCTAAGTTGACAACTGTATTTCGGATGGTAGCCCACAGGAAAGAAAAAGCACATAGGAGATCTCTTTACCCTCTTGTTCTTCTGTTCAGAGACGCCAAGGCCCCAAACATACTCAACTTTCAGATTGTAACTTTTTCGAATCTTATGAGATCTGATTATAAAGAGAATTCAACTTTCTATTCTTTAGTCAACGTTCAGCTTTATTCAACAAATACTGTGACATGATTCAAATGCCGCCACATATGAAGCATTATTTTTATTTTATTTTATTGTAAATTTCTATTATATTTTTCTACAGTGTTTCAACAGTAACTAAATATAATAAACATATTAATACTTAATATTGTAATAATACATATTGTAATATGTATACATACAAGTATGTTTTTGTAACTGCAACTACTGCAGCTAAAAATGGACAAATATCAGATGATTTATTAAATGTTCTATCATTAAGCAACCCATGGATTACTATCAATAGATTTTTTTCCCCACATGCCCAGTAAACATACAAACAATTTGGAAAGATCACAAAAAGAGCGCTTGCAAACGCAGTAATCATTTTAATAGTTGATGTATTTTGTCATTTTTATGTCATATTTAATCAAATTAATGTCTTGAATTTACAGCTACATAATCAGGAGTTATATATATATATATATATATATATAAAATATAATATCCTTTATTCAACATTCAACTTTACTGAACAAATAACAGGTCTCAGAGACTCCATTTTTTATTTTATTTTATTTTATTTATTATATTTTATTTCTAAATCTAAATAAAATATTAAATGTATTAATTTGGACAATTAGCATGTTCATGCTTATTATTTTATATTACAATACAGAAATGATTCTTTATTCAAAAAGTGTGTCAAATGTCTTAAGTAAAAAATTGGGGTCTCTTTGAGACGTCTTTAATATTTTATATTATTATTTAAAATTGTATATTTCATTATACTATTAATATTTCACATTTTTAATACTTTTTAAAATAATATAATATAATAGTAAAAATTCTTGAAAATTAAGAGAAGCTATATTTCAAACTAGTATTGTTATTTTTAGACATACAACAATGATGTTAAATGGAGACTTCCCATACCTATACCTCAAGTCTCTTGAGACTAGTATTGCACTGCACCATGGGAATTTAAGTTGTTGTCTTTCTTTTCAGCACAAATACACCTCCTTTATATGTAAATTAGGCTTATTATAGATTGCACATTGTTCTTAAAGTCTGCACAGTAAAATTTTCCTCTGGGAGGAATTTTCCCCTTAGGCCCAAGACATATTTTTACACATGTACATGAACACAAACTTTTCTAGTTACGCAAGTTCGAGTGTTATTCATAACCTATCGCAGGTATGTACGGCATTCTCACCAATACCACAAGGGGTGCTAGAGCTCCAATTAGCGCATATATATTGCAGGCCAACAGCTGTCTGAGTTTCTGAGGCATCACCGCATTAAGTAATGCAAGAACGCATTCGCCCAAGCCTTCGCATCTGCATTATCATATTTTCATAAAGTATTTTTTTCTGACTGTACATATACACACAAACAAAAATATTTTCCCCCCAATCATTTTTGCTAACACCAATAGCAAACTACTTTCCTCTCATTTCCTCTGCTCTGTATCTCTAGTTCATTTCCTCTCGCTCCTGAGGTGTTTTGTTATTCTTGTGAATTTCACTGTGTTCTTTTGCACTTCATCTGCATATAAAGTCACACTAAATTTGCTGTGAACACATGCACTCAGATGCACATGACTTTTGGAGTACAGATGAACGCTGAGGTAATTCTGGGTGTGGTGCACAAGAGAGAAGTTGGGGGATTCGATCAACAATATCTGGCAAATTAAACCCATATGCACACTTGAAGAACACATGATGCTCATTACATCATTGTATTCCTGGAAATAACAGATCTTGATAGTGAAACGTATATTAGTTATCTCCTTTTTGGAACACACACACACACACACACACAATTTTCAAGGAGCCATGCAAGGGCCAATGGAGTGAAGGTAGACAAAATATTTAATTTTGCCACCAATCAAAACAATGATATGAGGGCTATACTTACAGTTAAAGAGATAGTTCACCCAAAAATGAAAATTCTGTCATCATTTACTCACCCTCAAGCTTGACCAAACCTGTAGGAGTTTCCTTCAGCTGTTGGACACAGAATAAGATATTTTGAAGAATGTTGGTAACCAAATAGTTGATGGTAGGCATTGAACTCCATAGTATTTCCTGTGAAAGTCAATGGCTACCATCAACTGTTTGGCTACCAACATTCTTCAAAATATCTTCTTTTGTGTCAAAGAAATTCATACAGATTTGGAACAATATGAGGGTATGTAAATGATGAGAATGTTCATTTCTGGGTCAAAGAAGTTATTGACTTTTGAGAAAAACGTCCTTTAAATGTAGTTTTTCGTCATGTCACATTCATTAATTTTACTGTAACGTCCACAGCATTTTCCCAGGGTGACATATTTTTTCCCTTGAAAACTCGCAGGCTGTCTGTCAATCAGCCTTTTGCCGGCGGTAACCCACAGTGCATTGCTGTAACGACAGAGAGGGTGGCGAACTCCGGCAGTGGCTTTGAGCTTCTGTGTGCCGCCCTGAGGAAGAAAGCTCCTCTCCAGATGAGACGTGACAATTTATTCTTAACAGAATTCCCGATGAAAAATAGGTGTAGCTATTTCAGGATCAGCAGTTTATCAAAAAACTCTAAGGCGCTCTCTCTCGCTCTTTCGATGTGTCGTCTCATAGCCGTGGGGCTGGGTTTAATGACCCTCAGTCACAGATCTTTACCAGCCTCAACTCTGCACCCTTGACTCTCTGAGAACACCTTTTCCTCTTTTAGTTCTCTTCCCTGTCATCTCGCTCTCCTCTCGTAATCAAAAATTCAAGGCTATGTTAAAATCGGCAAAGTCTGAGGTGACACTTTCTTCTTTCCAAAAATCCCATCATCCTCTCCTGCTGCTGGACGCTGGTTTAGTGATGTCAGACATAACATGCCTCCAATCGTATATGAATGCTATTTGAGCTTGTCAATAGTTCTGTTCTGAATCCTAGGGGGGCTGTCTACTGCCTACACAGGACACTATCTTCTAAGACTGCATGCAAACAGAAACGGAACTGCGCAAATTATTGATTTAGAATGGTCTACATAGGCAGTCCTATACAAAAAGAGCGCCTCAGAAAACTCAAGTCCTTATTACTTACAATAGAGTTTGATGTTAGCATGTTGCTAAGCTAAAAACAAAACTTTATTAAGCATAGAAAAACAAACAAAATGGGATTTTTAGTAAGATGAACTTACTCTAAATAAACTTACTAGTAAAACTCCACATTTTGGAATTGTACACGATATAAACAGATTAACCGTCAACAATTCTCTCAATTCATCCGCCATTTTGGATTAAACAGCAGCAGCCTACCTGAAATGGATCCTCATAATGATTGAATTCAAACATGGTTGGCAGCAAGGAGAACTGATTTCAACAGAGTTTGCATTAGCATGTTGCTAAGCTAACAGCATGATATTCAAATAAACATAAAAACTCATACCCTACACGAATTTTAGGCAAAATAGTCAATTTATAATTAGATTTAACCTGCCTAATACAATTTCGGTATGGAACAACATTTCTCTGAGATTGTCGGTCATCTTACAAACATTTTCTACTGAGCTTATTGTAGTGCATTCTGGGCTTGGCTTTTTCTATGAAAGGATTGCACATTTTTCGTCAACCTTTAGGAATTGAAGTCGGAAGTAAACCTAGGATGGTTTAAAATACTGTCTAGGCAGGCAGCTCACCAAGGTTTTATAACAGGCCATGTTCTGTTATTATATATGGAGGTTATATTAAACATTATTGAGATCATACATGGACAAAGCCGAGTGTTACGAGTGTTGTGTTGGTCATGTACGCAATCTAGCGATCGACCCAAGGTCTCAGTTAAAAACAATAGAGGTTTATGTGTGTGAAAAAGAAAAATCATCACATCAGTATAGCAGTCAACACACTACTAGCCCGAATTAGAAATAATTGACAGAGAAAGAAAGAAAGAAAGAAAGAAAGAAAGAGAGAGAGACAGCCCTACCTCTGTATAGTTCCAGTCAGATCACTTGCGTCCTGCCTGTGAGAGAAAAGAGAAAATTAATTCATTAGCTCAGTGAAAAGTCACATACACAACCATTTTAGTTAGAATTGTGTGATAATATTTACATTTACGTATTTGGCAGTCCAAATCGGCTTATTGCATTGAAGGTATACAACACTTAAAGCATTCACTCGGAATTGAACCCATGACCTTTGTGTTAACTAGTGTCAAACTCTGTTGTGTGAGCTACAATGAAAAAATAAAAAATAAAAAAAAATAAAATGTGTCAAAATTCTAAATGGGTAATTGCAGCAATTTATCATTAGATGTAATTTTTTTTAAAGAAAACAGATAAAACGATAAAACAAACAATCTTGATATTTCAAGCCTATCTGCACATCTTTAATTTTGATCAAATATGCACAGGTGCATGTGTGTGTATGTGCTTGTACATCTGTAATGAGGTGTGTGTGTGTGTGATAGTACTCAAGTGTATGTGTTTATTTCTGCAGGGAGCTCTCATGCATGGCTTTAGCTGCAGGTGCATTCAACGTCTGTAAGATAACATTCACTTCACTGCTGTCTACATTACACCCCCCCACACACACACACATATTACACCCCCCTCTCTCCATCTTTCTCTCACCCATCCTATCATCCACACCCTTTCTCTCTTTCCCATCCCTCCATTCTCCTGTCATTTCAGAGTGTTCGGCTTTTGGGAAAACATGAGTGCTGAATGTACGAGGCGAGGGGGTGCCTGTATTAATGTCTCGCTCTCTCTCTCTCTCTGAGAAGCAGACGGACATATGGAGCGTCACAAGCCACTGAGCCCAAGAGAAGTGGAGATGAAAAAATGGACAGAAAGAGAGAGAGAGGAGGAATGGTACATTGTGAGCACCTCTTTCAGCCTCCTCTTGACATATTTCACCAAAAAACAAAACAAAAAAACCCCCTCAAATTCATTCCCGCTGACAATTACAAATGGCTAATACAGCACTTCATTAGCAACCGGATCCTGTATGAATCATAATTTACACATTACGCTGACGGAGGCAAATGGTTTTACACTGTAAACTATTAAAGTGTAATACTGAAGTATACAGATATATCCTTCATTTAATTTCCACAAAATGTAAGAAGTGTCCAAATGAGCATAAATAAATAAATAAATATTTTGCATTGCAATGATGAGAATGCCATACATTAATGAGAAATTTTATATGAAAATATAATTGAAATTGGTGTCATAATTTAATAAGTATAATATTAATAATACTTTATTTATTTACTTTAGTTATTTTCAAAATACAGTGTCCTATTTTGCGTTCGATTTTGTGGTAAAATATGAGATTTAGCCATATATGTGTGTTTGTGGTAACATGTGTCCTCTTCTGTTTGTGGGAATAAATCAACTGAAATAAAAACCAGCAATCACTTTGTGCGACCTTTTTCAATTGCCTTTACCAGGAAAAAAACATCCAGTACCATTTCAAAAACTGCCGTGAAAAGGCGGAATGCTGTATTCAAAGAGCAAATCAATTGTGGCCAATTCACCACGGCTAATTTTGGCCCTCATTCAACATGGCACCCGAGCTCAGGTAATCAAAATGAACCCCCCTCTCTTGTTAGCACCAAACAGCCCACTCCAAATTGTTTTTCTTTTCTTTTTTTGTACTTTTTTCTTCTTATCCCTCCGTTCTCCGACCGCTGAGCTCCTGCTGTGTATATGTGCGTGTATGAAGAAAGAGGCCGTGCTTCCCACCGCATGTTAATAAATTGGTCCCCTGTGAACAATGGGGAGGAGGTGTGCGGTCATGATTCTGAAAGCTTCCGGTGAAACGGGCGCTGTTTGATAACAGCTGCCGTCAGCGCTGTCGAGTAACAGGACGCCAGCTATGCATTTATTAATGGTGAATTATTCCTTTATTCCAGCCCAAATGAGAGGGATGCAGAGGGATAGCATATGCTGGCTATGGTGATCAGAGCAAAGGTGGGCTGGAGGTTACTTTCCATTTCAAAGAGCCACACAGCGAGAGGTCTGTCCACGATTTCTGCCATATACACCTTCGCATTGAGCCTGACTGGGATGAATTATGCAAGGCCTTAACCCAACATCTTTCTTTCTGTCTTCTATCACCCCCTCAAACACACAAATACACATAACCTGTGGTCAGTTCCTGTTACAGTTCTGTACTGTATCATAAAGTTACAGTATAGAGTAACAAGAAATCAAGAAATGATTGGGGATAGATACAGAAAATAGGATCAGAACATGTTGCAGGCTGAACACGAACCTTAATTTCCCACCAGAGCACCAAGGCTGAATATATCAGAAGAATGTGTCATAAAACTGCAGACAGCACCAGCAGATGTGGCTATTCAGAGCTATATATTTAAATTTAAAAATTTTTAAGGACATTTTGCTTTATTTAATAAAATATCAGTAGATTTACTTAGTAAAAAAAAAAAAGCAACATAATATTTTTGCTGCTTACCTTTTGGAACATTTATCTTGTTGAAAATACAATACCTTAGAAAGCATAACAAGACTTATAGCTAGAAACAAAATTATGCTCAGCGTACAACAGAAATGAGGAGGTCCAAGCGAAACTTCTACTTAACCAATAAAATAAAAAATAAAAAAATAAAATAAACCTTACAATTTGGTATCTAGATTGTGAAATGCATGTCTGAAAACACGTTGCTCCTTTAATATGGTGCTAGATTCCAATAGAAAATTACCTTATTAAAAAATGAATCCCTCTCTGTCTCTATCTATCATTCTTTCTTTCTAACTGTGCGGTTTCCATATCCTCTCATCTGTAATCATTATCTCTTTTTCTCCAACAGCCCACCATCTGTGTGCCTGCGTCTCTTCTACTCATTCTGCGTTTTACTTCTCCGTCTATCTATCTGTCTCTCACACAAACACACTCACATCCACTCTCTTATCAAGGCCCTTGTGCAACAGAGTGTGTTAGCAGTATGTGTTTTGCTTGCTTGAGAAATTCATCATGTTTTTGAGTGATAATTTGCTAGTTTAGACAGGTGGAGTGTTTTAAAGTACTCCAGACTAGACTACAGCTGACAGCAGTCACTAAACTTGTTTCTTTCGTGAATAAGAGGGTTTTTTAAATTATTTATTTTTAAAATTTCACATTTTTTTTAATCACTGTGTGGTAAACATACGTTGTTTCCAGTAACGAGCAATTCGCCTGTACACACTAATGTGACACTGCCAATAAGAATGTATTTAATGTTTCATATGTGTAGGGTTTTGGACCATTGATATTTTAATGTGGGTGGGGCTAGATAGCATAATGTAAGAAAAAACTTGTTGCTAACTCATATTTATGAGTAACACCATGTCTAGGGAACATAGTGTACACCACGTCTACACTAAACACATCAAAATGAAAATTCCAAATCCATTTGTACTGTTGTCGGAAGTAGCGCAAGTGCATGGAGTATATCAGAAATCAGTGTTGGGGAAGCTTCTCTGAAACTGTAGCTTGACCATCTACAAGCTACTCATAAATTAAAGTAGTTAAGCTACATTCAAGCTACCCTTCTGAAAAAATAGCTAGCTACACTGCAAGTTACTATCAAAAAGTAGCTAGCTACATTGAAACTGCTTTCAATTTATATATTACAAATAACTGAATAATTGTTAATGAAGATATAAGCAAAATATTTGGGGTTTAAAACAACATATTGTAATGCAGTCATGATTTCAAAGAGTATGGTGAATTCAGGTTGATTGGAACAGTTTTTCCAAGTCATTTCAATGACAAAAAGTGTCCCAATCGTTTGATTTTGTAAACTATCTGATACACACAATAGTCTCATGACTCGTCAGAACGCAAAACGGAATGTAGCTTTTGGTCACGCTACACCGCTACTTGCGGGTAAAAGTAGTTAGCTACTGGAAAAGCTTCACTGTTTTAAAAGTAGCTGAGCTACTGTCACACTACTGAAAAATTTAGTTATGTTGCTACTTTTAGCTAGCTACTCCCCAACACTGTCAGAAATACAATGGAGCATCAATTTACTGTTGGTGTCTTGTCGTATTGCAACCACTGTAAACACTATTAATGATTAGAATAGGTTCTCATTGATTTTGTTGCGTCGCACCTCTTGCGCCCAGTGTAAGTGATCACTCGTCAATTCATTAGCCGGGACTTGATCTTGGGATGCCTGAGGCGGAATGGCACGACATGTCAGCGTGTTGCCTATGAGGCTATCAGTGCCAACGTAAGTGTTTTTTTGTTTTGTCTTTTTTAAACCAGCCTTAATAGCCATAATGCAGTGGTGTTTCATTTGTGAACGAATCAGCATTTTTTCAAACCTATATTGTTAACAAATCAATCGTGTTCACTTCCATTGACCTACTAACTTTTTTTTGTTTACTGAAGTCTGCAAATTTAGTCTGCAGATCATTTAATAGCAGAGAGTGAAAAAGCATTTTGTTGGACCTTCTCAACAGATGTTTTCACTTCACTTTGAGACTCTGAATGTTCATGAAAGAACTGAAATGAATGACCAAGCTTTATGGTTAGTGGACAAACTGAATGGACAAACTGAATGGGACAGATGTTCCCAGTCCTGGCCCTGGACAACCCCCTATACTGCATGATTTTGATGTCTCTCTTATCTGACACACCCATTTGAGGTCTTGGAATCTTTACTAATAAGCTGATGAGTTGAATCAACTGTGTTTGACATCTAAAATGTGCAGTGTTGGGGGTTCTCCAGGAACAGGATTGGGAACCACTGAACTGGGATATCTCTTTTGTGAGGTGATCTCGTATTGGAACAAACTGAACGAACCTGGACATCTTGTTGGTGAACTTGGAGACTGCTTAAACACTCTTCTGGGGTCTTTAAAGTGTATGTTTTGTGGTCAGTCAAGCCTCAGGTTGCTATGTCTGTCCGATTTAAGTTAGGTAGACCGAAACTGATACTCTCTCTGGGTGAGTGGCACTCAAGAGAGACTCGCTTAACCTCTTGGGAGAAAGGAAGTCCCTGACCCACGACTTCACCCTCATCTCTTCTAACAGGATTTAAGCTCCCAATAAGTTCTCCCAATATTTCATCCTCAAAACACAAGGAGATGTCACATATATTCAAACGAGACTGAGATCTTTTACCCTCTTTCTATCACTCTGGCTTCTGACATTAGCAATTCCTTGTTCAAATGAGTGCAGAACCATTTTTTTCCCAGCCCAGAATTGCTTGCTGGAAATGACTGGAACGGGTCCAGTTTGGGTGGTGAAAATGGAAATTTACACATATTCTGATGATAACCGTAAAATAGACAAAAGAAATCTACAATATCATCAGCCACTCTGAAAGCTTTGGTGTAATATGATGACTATTCCGTTGTTCCGATTATGCAGACATTTCAGACAGCACCGTCCATCACTGCCAAGAGACTAAACCCCTTTCCTTTTCCCCTGCCTCGCTCATTTTATTTGTTTGTCTGAGAGTATGCGAGAAAAAACGAGAAAGGGGACAGACAACAAACTTGTCTGGGAAGTTCAATGCTAGGCTTCATTTGACAAGAATTGCTCAAAGGGTGAATTTACTGTTCTAAGCCTAGACCCTATCAATCTAACACACATCGGAGTTATACAGCGGGTTACATAACCTTAAGCAACAGATTAGACAACACCATTCATCAATCATCTGCACCCTCCCTTTCTCATAAGCTCCATTACCCACAAGCCCTCACAGATCTCAGTTTTTGAGGCATTATGAGCTATTAAAGTCGGTTGCTAAAAATCCATAAACATAGCGCGGTATGTGTACCACTTATAAATGAAGACGTGTACACCTTAAAGAACTGTAAGAGAAAGAACAAACACACACACACACACAGTGTGGCTATAGAACAGTCGTCTCAGCTGGTTTACGAGACAGGCATACATAAAGTCAAACAGTCCCAGGACACATGGCTAATGAGAAAATGGCTACAATATCAATTCATCTCTCCAGAGAGAGATACAGAGAGAGACAGACCCACACACCAACCTAATTATCATTATGACATTTAAATTAAATTAAAGGTACTTGTCCATGACAAAGACGTTGTCACAATGCTAGGGTATTACAATGCAGTGTTAATTTTGACAGCAAATTTTGATTTAGTTTCAGTCATAGTCTTTTGACTAAAATGCCATCTGAATAGTTTTTAGTTTTAGTCGACTAAATATCATACGATTTTAGTCGACTAAATCTACAGTAAATTTAGTCGGCTAAAATCTAATGGGTTTAGTTAGAGTGTAATGCATTAAGCATTTCTCTAAAATTTCCAAACTGATTATATAGGTTTGATATTAATGTTTTATCATGATAAACACCGATTTAACTGCGGTGACACACAACATGCCTTTGTGTTAAAATGAAATAAAACCACTTCTCATAAAGAACAAGAACATGGTCTTCTTTTTAATGAAATACCAATGGTTATATAGGCTAATTATGCATTCTTTATAGCAACTTATTTACCATATTCTTCATTCTTTCAAGCAGACATATTTCTATAAATAAATTTAGATTCATCTTTAGGGCTACTAATGTTTTTCAGTCAAGAGCAGTGAGTGATTTTCTGTCTTTCTGTTGTTGCTTGATTAACATCAATAACTCGGACAATAGCAACTAAATTAGGCTGCTATCCCTTTAAAATACGAAAGCACAGCTACAATGGATGCAATGTACTGATACACGTTCTCCGTACTTTACGTTCACTTAAGACGTAATCAACTGTGTTTATGCGAATACTCATCAAAACGGACAATTTGACTTCATTTTGTGTGTAATTCTCCGTTCATGCGACGCAAGAGAGTACTTGCGCACTGTGAGGTGTGCTTTCTGTGTGTATATGCTTCAGTGTCTGTGCTCAGAAAACCGGACCGAACTGAGCTCTCTCTTGCGTCGTCAGATTTATCTATATGTCTGATCTTCCACATATTGACATTTTGAACGTTTTATGAGGCGTGCAGCAAGTGTACTTTAGCTTATGTCCCGCCGGTTCATATGTACGCATCTAACTTCCTAACTATGCATCATGCTAACTATGATTCGTTCTGAATGAATCTCTTCCCAAATCGTCCCTCTCTAACATTTTCGTCTCGTTTTTATTTATTGACGAAAATGTAAATAAATATTCACATTTTGTGTGTAATTCTCCGTTCATGCGACGCAAGAGAGTACTTGCGCACTGTGAGGTGTGCTTTCTGTGTGTATATGCTTCAGTGTCTGTGCTCAGAAAACCGGACCGAACTGAGCTCTCTCTTGCGTCGTCAGATTTATCTATATGTCTGATCTTCCACATATTGACATTTTGAACGTTTTATGAGGCGTGCAGCAAGGGTACTTTAGCTTATGTCCCGCCGGTTCATATGTGCGCATCTAACTTCCTAACTATGCATCATGCTAACTATGATTCGTTCTGAATGAATCTCTTCCCAAATCGTCCCTCTCTAACATTTTCGTCTCGTTTTTATTTATTGACGAAAATGTAAATAAATATTCATCATAGTTTTTGTCATTCAAAAAGAGTTTTAGTTCGTTATCGTCTCGTTGTCGTCTGTGAAAAAATGTTGTTGATGAAAATTATGATGAAAATTATTCGTCAACGAAATTAACACTGTTGCTATGCATTTGCTAAGGTGTTCTGAGTGGTTTTTAAGCATGTTGATATGTGGTTCCCTCCTAAAGTATTCTGTGTGGTTGCCATGTCTATGGTATTTGGTTGCTAAAGAGTGTAGTTGTCCAGGTCGTTTGAATGGTTGTCTGGTGTTCTTTTTCTTGGGATTGGGAAAGGTCCACGAGCTAGGACTCAAACTCAGGATGCCCGAGGCACAACAGCGCTATATGTCGGCACGCTCCTCGCAAGGCTATTGGCGCCAACGTTGTCTGGTGTTCTGAGTAGGTTTTAGTGTGTTTAGGCTGGTTGCTACAGTGTTTTAAGGTAGTTGATTGGCTGTTCTGGAGTGTGTCTCCCAAAAGAACTGTTAGCTAGCTATTTTTGCAAGCTCCATTGAACTCTGTTGGTAATGACAGAACTTGCGACCATAGTTGCTTTTGGGAAACACACCTCTTGGTAGTTGTCTGAGTATTCTGAGTGGGATTTAGTTAATTAGTTGCTGGGGTGTTTCTAAGAGTGTGCTAGGCTGTTAAGTGGTGTCTGGGGTTCTGAGTAGTTGCTAAAGCATTCCTAGGTGGTTACTGAGGTGTTCTGTTTTAGCACATTGTTAATCAGTTGCTGAAGTAGTCTGGCTGCAGAAGTAGTCTTGCTAGGGTGTTTGGTGGGTGTTCTGGTGGTTGCAGTTGCAGTAGTGGTTGCAGTTGCTACCATGTTTCTATGTGGTTACTAGTGTATTCTACTCTCTAGAGAATTGTTTTAAAGTGTTATTGGCTGTTCCAGGTAGTTGTCAGTGTCAGAGTAGTTTTTAGAGCATTGGTTGCTAGTGTGGTGTTCTTTAGAGTGTTTTTAGAGTGCTGCTACGTGGTGCCAGGAGAGTCCTGATTGGTTGCTAAAGCATTCAAAGGTAGTTCCCCAGTGACAAGCTGTTGTTCTAAAGCAGGGGTGTTCAAACTTGGTCCTAGAGGGCCACTGTCCTGCAAAGTTTAGCTCCAACCAGCTGTAAAACACCTGCCTGGAAGTTTTTAGTATTCCTAGATAGACCTTGATTAGCTGGTTCAGGTGTGTTTAATTGTGATTGAAGCTAAACTCAGTAGGACAATGGCCCTCCAGGACACCCCTGCCCTAAAGGTAAAATTTTTGTACCATTACTATGCAGCTGCTAGAGTGTTTCTAAGTGGTTTCTGGAGTGTTCTGACATTGTGTCTACATACGTCAAAGTGAGTATTAAAAATTAATTTTGTCATATTGTTGGAAGTAGCAAAACTACATGGAGCCGGGAACAGGGAATCAGTTTACTGTCAATTTGGCTGTTTGCTTGGATGATTCTGATTGGTTTCTTGGGTGTTCAGGTCGTTGCTCAGGTGTTTTGGCTGATTAGGTGGTTATTTACTTGACCATGTCAAAAGAGCCAACCTTAAAGATATTCTGGTCCTATGTAAGTCTTTAGGATTTTAGTTTCTTTAACTTGCCAAATATAAACAGGATCACTATGAAAATTATAGCACACCTCTCTAAAAACTGCATGATTTGAGCCATCATTCATGTCTATAGCACAAATGCTGTGTCAAAGTTATGCAGCGATTTAGGGCTAAGAGTTTGTTCAAGTAGTGTTAAAGGATTAGTTGACTCCAGAATTCAAGTTTCCTGAGAACTTACTCACGCCCATGTCATCCAAGATGTTCATGTCTTTCTTTCTTCAGTCGAAAAGAAATTAAGGTTTTTGAGGAAAACATTCCAGGATTTTTCTCCATATAGTGGACTTCAATGGGGACCGACGGGTTAAAGGTCCAAACTGCAGTTTCAATGCAGCTTCAAAGGGCTCTTCACGATCCCAGCTGAGGAGTAAGCATCTTATCCAGTAAAAAGATCAGTCATTTTCTAAAAAAAAGTTTACATTTATATACTTTTAACCACAAAGGCTTGTCTTGCACTAGCTCTGTGAAGCGTGTCCATGACTTCCTGCATTCCGTAGTCATGTTGGTATGTAGACCGTCGGCCCCCTTTCAAGTCCACGATAAGGAGAAAAATCCTGAAATGCTTTCCTCAAAACATGAATTTCTTTGCGACGGAATAAAGAAAGACATGAACATCTTGGATGACATAGGGGTGAGTAAATTATCAGGAAATTTTCATTCTGGAGTGAACTGCATACTGCATTCTTACATTCAAAGCAGCTAGACAACAGCGCAATGGAAAAGAATGCAGGGGTCTTGAGATGAAAGTTGACAGGGCATCTTAAAACCACAGTAGTCATGGTGCAAGACACAGTGTGGCACGTTGCAAGGTTCTGAGATGTCTGCCTCAGCACAGATTAGCACAGAAGGACCACAAGAACCCATCCTGTGTGAAAGGCCCCTAACAGCCCATTGGATGCTAGGAAATGGGTTTGCCATACAGTGCAGGACTGTGTGTGTGTCTGAATGTGTTGCTTGGTAGACAGATGTGCACCAGCAGCTGGTCTAGATGCTCTGGCACACACACACACACACACAAGGCAGTGTATCACCTGATGGCAGAAAGCTGGTATGCCGCCAAACACTGCTTCTGCCAAAAAGTGTCTCTGACAAATAATGACCCGGCAGAATAACATACCAATTCTTATGCTGCCGCAGAAAAACAAGCAAAACATATGTGTACACGCACCATATGTGATACATTTTGTTTTGACCTCTTTGTTCTGACTATCAATGACAGTGAGTTGAGCAGCCTCGAGCGTCTGCCCTAAATGAAGTGTGTGTGTAGTTATAAAGAACTACACACATCATACAGCTTACTACACACGTAGTTAGCGTCATACAGTTTGAGTACTGCATTAACTGTCCTAGTTCTTCTCTAATGTATGCACTAGCCTTCAAAAGAGCAATGCTAATATTCAATACTTAATAACTCTGATTACTCGAAGCTCAGTCTTTCAAAGCTCAAGAGATTTCATGGAGCCCTCAGTTATGTTAAGTATAAACTTAGTATCTCATAAAATTCCTAAGGAGCAGTGTTGCTATAGTTAAACTAGTAAAAGTAATAATTTTTGTTAAAGGAAATAAAGCTGACGTAAAATGAATGAAATGGATGTACTGAAATATATATACACATTAAAGGTCAACCCAAAATGCAGTCAAAGCCAACTTGTAGACTGGATTTAAGGATTTAACATCTAAACATGGGACGTACATGGGGCCTAAACGGCAGGCTCAATGTGGGACCCTGGTTCTAGACGTGTGAGATTACTGAGGTCTTCTTCTCCAATAAACATCTGAAGCAAAAGTCTCCATTTGCTCTCATTACTGCCTAGGAGAATCAAATGAGCTATTAAAGACATCTAATTTGCGATTTTTCCTTTCTATAGGTGTATGCGTGCAAGAAGTGTAAGAGAAAGATTAATCCGCACTGGAACTAAAGCACTTGAGCAATAAGAGTTTGTTGAAATGGAACAGGACACACTCCACAGCTGTGCGGTGTAACAGGAGAGCTGTGGAACGAAAGGAGAGGAGGTCCACAGACATGCCAAGATTTCATGAACTGCCACAGTGGTCTGTATTCAGTCATGCTGGTGTTGTAAAGCCCTTCACGTCGAAATGCAACAAGTTTAACAAACTGCTCTCAAACCTCATTAACACAACACATGGACGATAGGACATGTTTAGTGGCTCAAATTTGATAAATTGTGATTTAGTGGTCTGACAGATTTGGCTGACTACCTAATTGTCATTATTAACCAATCATATCATGTTTGCACCCAATCAATTTAAGTACTTTATGTCCTGTTGAATATTCTCTTTCATTTTTGATGCGAACAGTGTTTAACGCGAAATACACACTCAGGCCACATTTCAAGAGACAAAGAGTTGTTGAAAAGGGACAGTTGAAAAAAAAAGAAAAAGAATATTATGTCATTGTTGACTCACCCTCATGCCATAAAGTCATACAGGTAGGAACAACATAAGGGTGATGCAATATATTTTCCCGTAATGTCACTGTAATGCTGTTTACATCACCAAAATCTCTCTGGTAGTAGCTTAACATTGAGGACACTAAATATAATAATTATAAAAGCATCATCCAAAATTCTAAAAGTATCATCCCTAACACACATTCAAAATCATACACTAACACATGTGCAGACACCCATTTTGACTGATGTGTCATGCAATTGAAGAAAATGACTTGTGGTTATAATTAGAAACAATCAAGTCCTTGTGGCTCCCACTTCACCAGAGTCAAACCCTTGCACTTCTGTCCTTTCTACACACACGTCACCTCCTTTACTAATTTAGTCTAATTTCCACTAATTTCCTCCAGTTAACACTCATTTCTAACCTCTTTTCCCCCTACTACCCCCCCCCCCCCTAAAAAAAATAAAGAAAATGGATGGAAAATTTG
>NW_015505976.1:315156-335246 GCF_001515645.1 Sinocyclocheilus grahami | reverse complement strand
TACCCCCTTTCCCCCCCCCCCCCCCCCCCCCCCCTAAATAAAATGTAGAACATGGATGGAAATGTTGTGATTATGTTATTAGGACGTTTCTGAGGATTATATATACAGCTCAAAGTTTAGTTCATTACCTATAAACACTTTCTATGCTTTTATTGACCTGACTTCTATATATAGTGTTTCTCTTATATATGAAAGTTGAAAAAAAAAAAAAATTTAACAATAGAGTTTGGTAATGCAGGTCTCACCGGTTCATGGGGTGACACAAGGCTGCCTTGGTAACGGTTTTGTCATTTCTTTCCAGATGAGAGCATAAATGAGCATGATTGTGAATGTCAGAGGTGTCCCACTGGGGGGAAATGTCAGCGTTAATCCCATTTAATAAACTCGTGCCATGTGTTAATCTCACATTACCACTTAATCTGGCCCTCATATTGACGGCATAATCCCAGCCCACTCCACCGGGGACTGGGGGCGATGAGCCATGCGGTCGTTCTGCGAGGCGTCATTATGGCAAGAATGGAAGATAACGGGCTTGTAAAGAGATGTCAATGAGGTTGGCGGCAAATTGATATGATCATAACCGCTCGAGATCCGGGTCGGAACGCCATCAATCATGATGATGAAAAGCCGGCTAACGCCACAGACGGGCTAGTGTATTATCAGCATGCGCGGAAGGACTGCTTAATCACACACACAGTATCTCTATTCCAAAACTTAGTAGGCTTTCTAACTAGATAGCATTTTGTGTCATTGTAGACACACTACTAATGCAGAAGTTTGCCGTGAAAGTTTGTCACAGGTTTAATTAGAATTCAGATATTAATTGGAGATTTTCAAACTTTTATCCAAAATGTCTTGAGTAAAAACAAAAATAAATAGCACACTTAAGCTTGTATATCCCAAGCGCTGTAAAAATTAATTAAACGTAGTATTTTAGACATTATATATGTGTGCTTGTTACTGAGTACTGTGTTAGCAACATGCTAACACCAAACTGTTTCTAATCTGTCACTTAAGTGTGCTTTATCCAAAGCGCTGTAAAAACTTATTCTGCTGGACATTATTTGTGTGTGCTTGTTATTATTGAGTACTATGTTGTTATCTTAGCAACATGCTAACACCAAAATTCTAAATGTTTCAAATCTGTCATTATGAGGTTCCATTTAGATTTGCATGCTAACTTAGAAGGTAACAACATGTAGACAGCAGATACTGAGGCAGCTCTCTAGGGTTTGCAACAGAGATAGTAATTATGATTAAGTAATTAAAGTTGCTAGCATGACACCAATCTCATCTTTTAGTAGTGCACTATGCCAACTTTTCCAGTTAAGAAATAAAAAAATATATGAAACAACCCTATTTATTACCCACCCATCTTCCTGTATTGCCAATTAAAACACAGAGAGAACTCAGTTAGACTTTCAGATATGTGTGTTTGGGTTAGGTTTGCCAACCGAAAGCTATACAGTTTGTCCCGTATTTAAGGCATATGCCGTATGACCACCTAGACTATACGAATAACAAACTCTAAATTGAGAATTAATCATTCTTTTTTGACAAGTGTTTGATTTGTGAACGGGATTTGCGCTAATGGAGTAATTTTTTTTTCTAATATGCTGATTTATAATCAGTGTTGGAAACAGTTGTGCTGCTTATTATTGTTTGGGACCAGTGATATTTTTTTCAGGATTCTTTGATAAATAACATGTTAAAAAGAACAGTATTTAATCAAAATAAAAATTCTGTGTTAAATATACACTACTATTCAAAAGTTTGGGGTCAGTACATTTCTTTTCTTTTCTTTTTTTAAAGAAACTTTTAGAATACTTTTATTCAGCAAGGATGTGTTAAATGGATAAAAAGTGATATTGTTAGAAAAGATTTATATTTTGAATAAATTCTGTTCTTTTGAACTTTTTGTTTTATTTATGGAACACAGGTTCCAAAAAAAAATTAAGCAGCACAAGTTTCAACACTGATAATAAATCAGCATAAGAATGATTTCTAAAGGATCATGTGACACTGAGGACTGGAGTAATGATGCTGAAAATTCAGTGCTGCGTCACAGAAATAAATTATATTTTAAAGTATAATAAGGTAGGAAACCAATATTAGAAATTGCAATAATATTGAACAATATTACTGTATTTTTGATCAAATAAATACAGCCTTGATGAGATAAGACTCCATAAAAATTGTGTTTTTTTTTTATTATATAAAAGAGATATATATCAGATATACATAATAGGCCTGTGTGTGTGTGTCCCTTATTCTGTCCCTTATTTTTCTATGAAAAACCACGATTGTCCCTTATTTTCCTTTTCTGAAGCTGGCAACTCTAGTTTGGGTGTGTGGTTATGTTTGGCAGAAGCCACAGGCATCTATAAACTACCTGCACAATTTTAATGGTGTTTTCATGAGGATGGGATTGACAACAGATTGCATTTTAAGAAAAGAAAAGCCGCAGAAAAAGGCACTGACTGACTTCCCCAGCGAGAAGAAGGAAAAACCGCTGGCTACGGGACAAAACACACTTTTATTCCCGCGAGAGGCGTGAACAAATCAATATCAATTAAGGTGGAGGAGCAGACAAAATGGACATCTTGCTTTGTTTTAACTAATGAAGTCTGCCGAGAATCCACCAACTGAGGCCCATAGCAACCAGGAAAACATACATACACACACACTCAGACTTCAGCGCAATAACCCAAGTAAACATTCAGGATTGTGATAAATAGTCCACATAGAGCGGCCCAAAATGGGACACCATTGCAAAAGAAAACAAACTTTCATGTGTCACACACACAACACACGCTCCCTGCAGGAGGGCTGAGCATATACATCATTAATGATGATTTTGATGTAAGTCTGTAATAAAATAAAGTTATGCTGCTGACACACACACACACACACACACAGCACGGAGTCTTACACATCCATCAGTGCTGCTGGGTGATATCTCCTCATCTACATACTATGCAGGCTGAATGACAAACGAGAAGAGGAAGATGAGAAAGTAGGAGAAATAAGTACGAGTAACAAGGAAAAAAACGGCAAGCATAAAACTGGCTCCATCCGAAACATTACACGGCTCTTCCATACACACAAACACACTCAAAGTCTTTATGAGAACCAGAAGCATGTTTTCGGCTTCACGCCAAAGAATCGTTACGATAGGTGGATGGGCGGTTAACACAATGATGTCATTGCATTATCGTCAACATAATGACATCCAGACTTTTTTTTTTCAGTTTTACAGCTGCGTGAAAAAAAAAACTGTATTAGTAGAGAGTTCTCTCAAAATATTACTTCTTATTTTTTTCCTTTAGAGTTCAAGGGGAAAAATATGACCCAGATATGCTTTTTGTGAGACTCACATTTGCACATATTGGTACTCATACGCTATGCACCAGACCACATTTACGACATAATTACATACACAACAATTCTGTGACTGTTCTTGAATGGCCCAGCCAGAGCCCTGACTTAAACCCAATTGAGCATCTCTGGAGAGACCTAAAAATGGCTGTCCACCAACGTTTACCATCCAACCTGACAGAACTGGAGAGGATCTGCAAGGAGGAATGGCAGAGGATCCTCAAATCCAGGTGTGAAAAACTTGTTGCATCTTTCCCAAAAAGACCCATGGCTGTATTAGATCAAAAGGGTGCTTCTACTAAATACTGAGCAAAGGGTCTGAATACTTAGGACCATGTGATATTTCAGTTTTTTTTTTTTAATAAATCTGCAAAAATGTCAACAATTCTGTGTTTTTCTGTCAATATGGGGTGCTGTGTGTACATTAATGAGGAAAAAAAATTAACTTAAATGAAATGGCTAAATGGCTGCAATATAACAAAGAGTGAAAAATTTAAGGGGGTCTGAATACTTTCCGTACCCACTGTATATATATATATATATATATATATATGTGTACAGCAGGTAAAATAAGTACTGAACTTGTCACCATTTTTCTCAGTAAATATATTTCTAAAAGTGCTGTTGACTTGAAATTTTAACAAGATGTCGGTAACAACCCAAGTAATCCATACATTAACATAAAAAAATATCAAAATATTAATATTAATTTACTTAAAATTTTGGGGAGAAATATGTCCCAGACATGTTTTTGTGAGATTGACCTTTGCAAACAGATTCAAACTAGGATCGCTCACACAGAAACCAAGTTTCTCTCACACACACACACACACACAGACACACACTACCCACCAGTACATATTTACGTGCAAATGTATGTACACTTGGAAGACCGAATTGACTTAAAGTGTAATCAATATATGCTTTTCATCAGTATGTGTGGGATTGGGATTTGAACCCAAAACCTTGGTAACGCAAATTAGGGTTTCCAACACAGAAACCACATTGGCACACATGCACTACAGGTCACATTTGAAACATATTTATATACATTTTGAAGACCAAAGTGACTTACAGTGCATTCAAGATTCATTTGAATATCTCTTCCCTGAGATTTGAACCTATGACCTTGGTGTCACTAATACAGTGTTTTTCTTTCTGTTTTCTGTGCATGTGTATCTAGTGAACTAGCGCATAAACCTTAGTTTCTGCATTGTACACTTCAGCACACAATAATGCAAATGAAACAAACACCTCTCCTTACCCTCACACACACACAAATACACTTTGTTACACATGCACATGGTCTGAACAGAACTACGGCAGGTAGAACTGAAGATATCTGTCCTCTTCAGATGGAGATGCCTTTAGATAAGCACGCTCACACACGCACACACACATGCAGGAATGCTCACCCTTGGGAAAGTTTACATCACGGTTCAATGGATTTTGGCACAACAACCATAGACATGACTGACAATGTGTGTAGCCGCGTCTTATCACAGCTTATCTGGGGTCTACAGCCAACACTCACTTCCCTTTACCACTGCTAACACTTCTTTAACACTCACGCTGATCTGGGGTCAGATTTTCTACATCAGCAGTGATCTGTATTGTAAAGTATTCATGAGAAAACTGATCCAAACATCATGGTTCACCCCACAGGAAAAGAGGTACCTCAGTACAGGTGCTGTATCTGTAAATATAAACTATCCTACTTCCTATAGTGGTAAATCTATCTCATATAGAATTAAACCTGAAAATTGACTTAATTGATTACTTAAATATAACACAGGCTACAGCTACATCTGTCAACTAATATTTCAATTAAGATGTAAAATCTAATTGAACATCTATTATCTTTTTTTTTCTAACTTAACAATGAAACTGCAATGTAACGGTACTTAATTTCTATACAATTTTCAAACTAATAAATTATATTAAGTGGCCTTAACTACTATGTACTTAAAAAAAATAATAAGTACAATGTACTTGTTCATATTGTGTTGCAAAAACAGAAACCTGAAAATTGACTTAATTGATTACTTAAATATAACACAGGCTACAGCTACATCTGTCAACTAATATTTCAATTTAGATGTAAAATCTAATTGAACATCTATTATCTTTTTTTTTCTAACTTAACAATGAAACTGCAATGTAACGGTACTTAATTTCTATACAATTTTCAAACTAATAAATTATATTAAGTGGCCTTAACTACTATGTACTTAAAAAAAAATAATAAGTACAATGTACTTGTTCATATTGTGTTGCAAAAACACTTCTGCAGCTATTGAGGTGGGATACGGGTAAGGTTAGGGACAGGTTTGGTGTTTGGTGGGTAGGTTTAAGGGTGGGCTAAGAAATGAATTGCATATGTAATTATATGCATAGTAGTTAAGACCACTTAATATAAAGTGGGACCAAAAATTGCATTCACATTTTAAAATTTGGATAAACTTGCATGTGATTACACATTCTATATTCATGTGAAAATGTTCTATATTGGAATGTATCTACTGTATGTTATGTTGTTATTTACTATAAATAAACATATGCAACAATTCATTAAATTACTATGTATTCCAATTGCCATTTTGTGTAGTGTGTAACTTTCTCCTTTATCATTATATTCCAGTATCCTCATAAAATACACTTTTTTCACACTCACACAATGAAAAAAAGGATTGTCACAATTATATATATTATATAATTATACTGTATATATATATTGGTTTTTTTTGCTCCTATACCCCTAAAACATTGTTTTAAATAATAAGCCTCATGTAATACAGAGCAGAGATTGCTGTACTACCTAGCAAGCACCCAATCTTAGTAAACGACAGGAACAGGTGCTGCCGTCATGCCTTTCTGCACACTTTTTAATTAAGCAAAATTATTGTGAAATACAAATAAACTAGAATGTACAGTTGTGGTTTATTCATGTACTAGGTTTTTGAACTGCTCGTTTTCAGTTTGAGTGTATTGGGATGTGTATTGGACTGTAGACTTTGGTCAGGTGGCTTAGGGTTAAAACAAACCACAGTGCAAAAAAACAAAAACAAGTGACATTTCATTTAAGCCATTAGAGGAGCAAATCTCTAAGCTCTGAAAGTTCAGTTTTCACTACGTGCCTATTAAGTTTGTCTTAAAGTGGACCTATAATGCCAGAACTTAACGTTCAAACTGAAGAGTTTTTAATAGCTTGGAAAAATGTCAACATACTCCAGCAAATTGACCGAACAATGTGAGCGAGACTCATTGCTATGGTTTTGCTAAGCAGCTGGGAGGTCTTAAGGAGGTGTTTGTGTGTCTCTGTGTGTGTACTGTTGTAGATTTGATACATATGTGTGTGTGTGTTGTAGAGTGCTGTAGTAATAACTCCCAGTGGGAGCAAATTTCTGTCTGGTCGTTGTGGTGACAGCATCAGGAGAGAAAGAGGTGATGGCTGTCCTCTCCTGCACTGGACAGTAATTGGCCATCCATGTCGAGCTTCGTCTCAAACACACACAAACAGACGTCATATCCTATCAGCATCGCTACACGCAATTGCCATCACCCTGTTCCCCCAAGATCCAAAATGCAAGTGACAACATGTGTGAATGTGTGCCTGCTACACTGTTGGTACCTCGCACTGACACACAACATACACATGGTAAACATCATCATCTGAATAACAGGTGGTGATTGGAGATGACAGGCGAATGACGGAGTGAAAGGGTCGGTAGAAAAATAAACATGAGTTTACACATAGGTTTACCCTTCTACTCAGTGAGAATTTTGTGAAATACCAGAATATACAGCTACAGGATTTGTATTTCACCAGCAGCACAGAACAGAACTGCAAAAATAATGACTGTCTTAAACAGGTTTCTACCATGCACCTCTTCTGTTATTGTTCAAACAATTCCTAGAGAAAGATATTCATTAGCATTCCCATACATCTCAAAGGTAGTTACTCAGCTAGGGCTTTATCCACCGGACGTACGCAACCTGCTTTCCCAAGTAGGGCCTACCAAGTTCCTGGATCAACAACAGGATTGAACCCTACAAGAGGTGTGTTCAATCCTGCTCCTGGAGGGCCAATAAAACACCTGAATAGATATTTCCAGTATTTCCCAAAAATTTACTAGGTTCACATGTAGTTAATTAGGGTTAATGCTGAACTCTGTGGGACAGTAGCTGCGTTTCCATTACAGATTTCCACAAAACTTTAGCGATATTTTGTAAATGTCGATAAAAAGTATTGCGAAATGACAATGTTTCCATTAACTGATGTTATGCAACTAAAACTATTTTTGTTTAAAGGGATAGTTCACCCAAAAATGAAATTGTGATGTTTATCTGCTTACCCCCAGGGCATCCAAGACGTAGGTGACTTTGTTTCTTCAGTAGAACACAAATGAAATGTTGCAGTCTGTCAGTCATATAATGGAAGTGAATGGGAATCACGGCTTTGAGAGTCCGAAAAACATACACAAACAAAACCAAATTAAACCCTGCGGCTCGTGACGATACATTGATGTGTAAAGACACGAAACGATCGGTCTGTTCAAGAAACTGAACAGTATTTATATCATTTTTTACCTCTTATACACAATGCGCAATGTCCAACATCTGGCGCGTGTACATGCTCTGGCATAGTAGACAGATATATATAAGTAAATTCCCGCGGCCCATAGAAACATATCTATATCTACTATGCCAGAGCACGTACACGTGTCACGCGCCGGATATTGGACATTGCGGTGTATAAGAGGTAAAAAATTATATAAATACTGTTCAGTTTCTTGCATAGACCGATCGTTTCGTGTCTTTACACATCAATGTATCGTCACGAGCCGCAGGGTTTAATTTGGTTTTGTTTGTGTATGTTTTTTTGACTCTCAAAGCCGTGATTCCCATTCACTTCCATTATATGACTGACAGACTGTAACGGTTTGAGGTAAAAATCTTTGTTTCTGTTCTACTGAAGAAACAAAGTCACCTGCATCTTGGATGCCCTGGGGCTAAGCAGATAAACATCAAATTTTAATTTTTGGGTGAGCTATCCCTTTAAGTCATTACAACGGATTTTGGGAGGATTATGTATATCGCAGCCACTGCACTAGCCATTATATTTAATCGAAGGAGGTGTAGGCATGTATCTTTACAGAAGCAGCACGGAGAGCTGCTGCTGGGACGTTTATACTTCAGTGCGGCCACGTATGAAGTGTTTCTTGGAGGTTATAGTACACTGAACAATGATCATAAGACTTTTTACGTACGTACCTGCGAAAAGTTAAAAATAAATTGCGAATTGTTTTCGTGCGAACAATATTCCTTTTTCGAATTGCACGAAAACCACCTCATGCTAGCGTAAAAACTTTTTTGAGATAATATGGTTGTTTTTGATGTTTCAATTAGGCACATTTTCAATTCTAAATTTCAATTTGCGCAATAAAAGGGTAATGGAAACACAGCTAGTGGCCCTCCAAAACCCTAAAACCACTTTGGTTGTAGATATGTAGATATGTTGGACTAAGACTAAAAAAGACATCCAGAACAAGCTATACCTGGTAAAATCACAGAAACCTAGTGCCTTTCCTGAAATGTGACTAAGTGTAAAAGTGTGCATAACAAAAATGTTGGTTTGTTCTTCGAACAAAGTTTTTTTTGTTTTTTTTTTAGAGCTTTAGAAGACAAGAGTCAAGAGTCATATAGGCTACTTTTATAGTGCTGTTTGGAGCTTGACAGCTACTGTTCACAGTCCACTTTTGTTGAATGGAAACAAGCAGCTTGGACTTTCTGCAAAACATCTCTTTTTGTGTTCAAAGAAAAAAAGGCTTGGGAACCGTACATGAGGGCGAGTACATGACCTAATTTTCCGAATTATTCCTTTGAGGCAGTTAGCCGGTAGGGGAAACAGAAGAGGATATCCAGAAGAATGCAGAACATCAGAGAGAAAGTTAACGAAAGCTAGGCAAACCCTAAAACCACTTTGGTTGTAGATATGTAGATATGTTGGACTAAGACTAAAAAAGACATCCAGAACAAGCTATACCTGGTAAAATCACAGAAACCTAGTGCCTTTCCTGAAATGTGACTAAGTGTAAAAGTGTGCATAACAAAAATGTTGGTTTGTTCTTCGAACAAAGTTTTTTTTGTTTTTTTTTAGAGCTTTAGAAGACAAGAGTCAAGAGTCATATAGGCTACTTTTATAGTGCTGTTTGGACAGCCTGGTCTCATGTTTATACGTAGGTATAAATACGTAACATTAAATGTACGTTTTATAGAACCACATTTTACGTAAAATACATACGAATTATCATGAGATCACGTTGGTTTGGAGCTTGACAGCTACTGTTCACAGTCCACTTTTGTTGAATGGAAACAAGCAGCTTGGACTTTCTGCAAAACATCTCTTTTTGTGTTCAAAGAAAAAAAGGCTTGGGAACCGTACATGAGGGCGAGTACATGACCTAATTTTCCGAATTATTCCTTTGAGGCAGTTAGCCGGTAGGGGAAACAGAAGAGGATATCCAGAAGAATGCAGAACATCAGAGAGAAAGTTAACGAAAGCTAGGCAGCAAGAAAACTGGAAACGCGTCGTTGGGCTGAACAAAATCAGGGCAAGAGCGCGAGGAGGGAGTGGAAAAAAATTCAATATATTTTTAATCTCGCGGATGTAATGTGATTGCACAGCTGCCGTAGGCTGCAGATTTCATGAGCCAGATCACATTTCAGACAGATGGGGTCGGGGTGCTTGCGTTCAGGCCGATCTGCATGGCTCTGGGAGAAGTTAATGAAGGAGACAGAAACACAATGCCCTGTAATGACTTTAATGCCTTCACCCAGGGATTCCTTTGCTGGCCCTTGGGGGCCCAGAAGGACCAAATCATGTTAGTGTAAAGCGTCGATTGCTCTTTTCTCTTGTCAGGGCGAGTTTGAAGACCAAAGGATGAAGAAAGAGTGTTACATATTCATCAGGTTTCATTATTTTATTGATTTTTGTTATGTGGCTTTGCACATGTATTCTTTGGGTTCGTTTAGGCTTTTCTTTTGACCACCTGACCTGATGCCCTGCTCCTCTTCCTGTCTTGTTGTTTTTGCATTTCTCTTCTGCTCTGAGATAATTGAAAATTGCTACTGGAAATGCCAGATTATGACATTTTAAGGTGGTTAAGAATATGGTAGATGGATGGTGTATTGCTGTATTTATCCAAGTCTCAACCAGCTAGTACTCCAGTTGGTGATTCACCTAAACCAGCTTGGACCTACTATAAATCATATAAAACCATCTACCAATATTAAAATTTAGCATATTTTTACTGCATACATGTGCTTATCGTGAGCAATTCGTTGGTTCAATCAAAATGTATTAAGTGGTTCTTCCTCTAAAACATATTTTCTTCTGATGACACTTGGATGACGTGGCTTAATGTTAACCAATAACCAGGTACCTATTTAACCATTGCTAAACTCAATAAAACTCATATTCAAGTTTGGCTTACTTTTTTTAATGATTCAATCAAATTCAATACCATATTGACTATTATGAGTCACTTGAAAATATACCATATTATGATAACACAGCTTGCAAACTGTGATTCACATTGAGTTTCAGCTGGCTTAAGCTGGATTTTCCAGTTGGGAAACCTGCACTTGTGTATTCTCATGAATCAGCGAAAAAACAGACCATGTCTAAAACACAGCATAATTATAATACATTTCATAATACTCAACTGAACTGCCAAGAAAACTAATTCAGTGTTGTCAACAGAATGTAACAACTGGTTTCTGCCTGTGTATGAAGTTGACTGGATCATTTCTAAATCGAGTTAGCGGACTATAAGCTCTCGGGATGGTGACCGGAAACGATGGCGTTACCCCTAACAGTGTGTTGTTATGGAAATGGCAGTGTTGAAGGCCAGGGGAATAAAGATCTGATTATTCTCCCAGAGCTTTGTTCTCAGTTGAGAGGAACATATTTGTGTTTGAGTGTGCAGATGTAGGCGTGTGTATTTTGTTTACTCTGGTAAGAAATATGCACGTTATACAGTATCTTTTAATTCACATGGAACACAGCTAATTTTTTAAGGAATTACTATGCTTTTGTTTCTTATTTTAGCGTTTTCTTACATTAACATACACATTTAACAGTGTATCTCCAACAGTACCTTTATTTGAGAACTACAGTGATAGTAACACCAAAGTATTATACTTAGCACCTTAACGAATACAAACTTTCTTATTGAGTGTGTTACATGTGTTCAGTCTACCATGTTAAGTGAACATTTTGTTTCAGACTCTCATATACACACAACAAAGGCTGTAATGCTGTAATGATCTTAGTAATGGCGTTATTAAGTCGACCGGAGTGACGACACTTAGCAGTGGGCATGAGCAGCCCAGTATTTTTGTTATTACTATGACAACAAAATGAGGAAATCTGGGAAAAAGAGGTCCCCCCTCTCATGTTACAGACATGGAGACACAAACATCCCCTCACACACACACACATCTTGAACACATCTACTGTACTGCTTTAGTGGTCACATGCCTCTGTCAAGATCAGGTGACCGCCGCCTTCTGTAGGAAGATTGGAGGGATGAATTCTGTCAGAGAAAATTTACTGTGGTGTTAAACTCCAGCTGCGTTGTGGCTATCTGCTTTCCGCTCTGATAGAGTTTGAAAGCCGTAAACTCATGACACACTCATAAATTTCTCCAGACTTGTTTAAACCCGCTTTCACCCACACACACACCCACAATCCCCCTACACAGCGATACATACTATGTTTTATCAGCCGCCAAGTGTTCTGACAAAAATATATTATTTATATATTGCAGCAACAGTACTGTATTGCAGAAAAATAAGCCCTTCTCTTAAAAGCACAGTTGTCCCTACAGTAATAACACACACACACACACACACACACACACACACACACACACACACACACACACACACACACACACACACTTTCATTAGAACGTTGTGATGCTTTTATAAGGCACATAGGGGACATCCTCTTAAAATGCTTCCAGCTGTGATTTCTTCTGTGAGTTTGTCCATACCATGCTTGGATATATGATCAGGGTGTGTTTATGTGTCTTTGCGCAATACTCATTTGTACAACATTTGCCTTAGACTTAGCAGTAATTTCCCTCAAACTTTTCCTTTAACTACAATGGAATTATCATGATTTTTTGGACATGACACTATGGGATATACAATGGTAATGGTAAGGTAACATTTTACAATTACAACTTTTAACAAATTAAGAACCAACACTTATTAATATTGAGATTATGCACTTGCAGGTCTCTGCAGAAGCATTAGACACTGAACACATCCATAAAGTGAAGTGATAGGATGGATTGTGGCATCTGTGATTTTAAAGGTCACATGAGACCCGACTAAAACCAAATGTTACAGCGTCCCTGTGTAACTTGCACACAGATACATATTCACATAGACAGAACATGATTTGTGTCAGCATGTGTTACAACAAGTGTGTCTCCACGTCTGTGTGTCCAACGTGTTGGAGAACATGTGTACGCATGTATAAAATGTCCACATGAGCATGCAGGAATGCGTCTCACTATAGACAATGTAGTTCGGTGTATGCGTTTTTTTTATGCGAGACATTCTGCCGCAGCTGTGTAATGAGCTATTCGTAAGAATGGGAACACAATCTCATATCCTTTTGACTATAGGCATAAAGGCTGGTCTACTTTGCAGCTTCTTCTGGCCAACATATGCCCACTTAGACAGGAAACAGCTATCTGACTGACATGTTAAATGACCAACCACAGCTTGTTTTGTTTCTATGGGCCGTTTAGGGGTCGGTTTACCTGAAATACACACACACACACACACAAATACCAATGCTATCTCATGACCATTTCTGTAAGGGGTACGTTTAAGGGCGGGGTTAGGGGTGGTCCTTCGTATGAATTCCTACGAATTTGAATAAAATACGTACGTTTTTTCACAAATAATACATATTTTATGAGTAAAATATGTAAGAACTGCCATGAGTTTATAGTTGAAAAACACACTAGTGTGGACAAAAAATGTCTTTGTCCATAGCCAACATTAATTTACCAATTCCAACCAACTTATATCATAAACTTGGGGGGCACAGCTTTCATTTTGGTATTTGTGGAGTAAATACTGGCAGACATGTAGATAAGGAGTGAAATTAAATCAAACCATATCATTAAATGCCCATCAAATAACTAAATGACTTACGGCAAAACTGGCAAATGAGTTTATCATGCCGAAAATATTCCATCAATGTTGCAGAACCATATTCCATTAGTTTCAGACCTATTAAAAGGGTCCGCACTTATCAGAGGGCAATTTTCTGTCGACGGTTAGACACTTTGTAGTCTAACTTGTTTTCTGTTGCACTTAAGAGCACCTAAACACACAAACAGGCCCACATGAACCGATATATAAAGACACACACACAGCTCTGGTTAATTGCAGTGGCTGGAAAAGCATCATTAAGTAAAAGCGAGGAAATACATTTCTTAATGCGACTTAGTAATGCCCGGCCAATCAGACGGCATCAAAGGAATTAATGAGGGTGCTTTTGGGCCTAACATGAGAATGTATTTAAAATGCGAACACACATACACATCCTAAACGCCACACGGATGCTTGCCCTCTCTGTCTTCTTTCAAACAGAGAGATGAAAGGAGTGTGGCAACGAAGAGAAAGGTGTGCCAGGACCCTGAGGCCTAGTGGACATACACACATGCACATGTCTTTTACACACTTTAGGACGCACATGGATAAAGGAATCTAATACAATGCTTTGCTGGGGTGTGTGGGAAATCCAGTTGTTTATAAGCTGAAATCTTAACATCTCACTCTTAACATAATACTTTAATTATTCATGTCCAAACAGTCTTTAAAGTCAACATTTTTGTGGCTTTTAGTCTAGTCTGTTAGCTTTGAGGCTAATATACTAGTGTACACCTAAAAATTATAGTTTAATAGTTTTACTATGATCAAAATACTGATAACTCATATTTTACGGTGTACTTTTGTCTAATAAAATGCTCTCTAGAATGTGAACATCCCATTTCCCTAAAGTATAAATACCACTTGGCTTCGACTAGCAAAAACAAGTTGCAATTCACGGTTCCTCAGAGTGTTTTTGGAAGTGTTGGGGAAGCTACTTTGAAACTGTAGCATCACAAACTGCAAGCTACTCATAATTTGAAGCAAATTCAAATTACCCTTGTGAAAAAAGTACAACCTAAGTTACTGAAGATAGCGGAGTTGCCATGCACCTGGAAAATGTAGCTAGTACAGCACTACTTCTTTGGTTATTTACTGCCAAACACCTCAAGTTGTGCTAATGCTTATATTTATTTTTATTTTTTCCCCAAGCATTAATTGTTTGAGAATGAATTGGCTGGAATTTATTCACTTTGCATGTGTCTTCATTGCTTTGATTAATAATACAAACTTTGAAATGTGTATATGAAATAAATGCAATTTGCCATTACAAAAGGAACCCATCAATATGCCCCACCCCAACTTCCCATTCCAATGGGAAAACATGGGTTACCTTTGTTCTGATAGCATTCCTATGTAAAATCGTCCATGTGCAGACACACACATACATTGTTGTTGAGTGTGTGTTGAGTATGCAACTGATATTGTAAACAGAAATGGATTTTCATGGCCATGAAATGCACACACTCTCACACACAAACTGTAGAGCCCTTGAGTTCTTGTCCCTGAAAGTAACACGACACAGGACATGTATGATAGTGATTACACAAACCTTCATCAAAGAGCATCTATCTTTCTGTTTCTCCACTCCTTTCATCCTATCCCCCACTGTCTTTCATTCTCACACACCTTTTCTTTAGGTCAGAGTGTCACGCTGGAGATCAGGTCATTATGAGCAACGGCAAAGAAAGAATTGTCACCTGGTCTTTAGATGTACGTGTATGTCTCTGTGTGTGTAGGTCATTGTGGTTATGCAGGTTTGGACATGTTGCTGGGCAAATGCTATGATGTCATCCAAGGTTAGTTCTCCATCTGTTTTCCCTCTTACTGAACCCCTTCCGGAACACAAGAGATTATGTGCGTGTGGCAATGCACACCGGACAAATTCAGTCTTCTCAAACTTGCATGTGAAAAAGAGAATTCGAGATTTGTGTGCGTCGTTGACTATCAGAAAAGATGGAAGTGCACCGCTTAGGCCACAGGGGAGCGGGCGTCAATGCTATTGCAATTACAAGAGAGAATGAGAGTGTAGAAACGTGCTGTGATTTGGTGTGTGCATGAGCACGTCAGGGCAAAAGGGTTGTGTATGCTTGTTGTTGTGTGTGTGTGTGCCTCGTAGCAGTAATTGTAATGGGACTCAAAGGGTCTGGTTTTGGCTGCCTCGGCGGCCCTCCACTTTCATTCCACACCTTGCCCCCATAATTAGGATCCGAGAAGGCCTGGTAATGTCCAGGCTCCTGGGGCCGTCTCACTCGCTCTGCCTCAGATAAGAGCCCTCGCTCTGGGCACGCAGGTCAGTGCATAGCCCTTGGAGAGGGTCGGAAACACATTCAGCGAGGGCGAGCCATCCGACCGAGCACCTGGCCGCTACACACACTGATTTCCGTGTATCTGAGAGCAAGTAGCGAAGGAATAAATCCGTTTTCTCCCACACTCCCCATCTCATCATCGTTAAAAGGCTGGTTATTGACCATAAATTTGATCAGGCCATTGCCACATAAGAGATGCGCTTCTGATTGGCTATAAAGAGATCTCATTAGAACAAAGGCGTGATCAGATATAAACCCAGCCTGATAGGCTAATAAACGCAGACATGGGGCGCGCTGCCAGTAATGTGTTTCTGCTCGTAATTTTTATGGGGATGTTTGGGAAGGCATTAACAGGAAAGATGGGCGCTTGCTGTGCGTAACTGCGCTGTGATAGGAGGTACAAGGGTGTGTGAACGCAGATGTGTTCACACTTAGCCAGATCTTGGAAGCACGGAGAGGGAACCGTTGGCAAACGTGGAGAAGATCGAATCAGTGGTGTTATCTGAGTTTTGGCAAGACTCCTGGCAAAGGCTTGTACATATGCTGCAGAGGGCTTTTGATCGTTCGCTAGTGGCAGTAAAAAGGTATAAACGATTGACTGGCGAAAATTGGAAATGACAAGGTAAACAGTTCTGTTTCCACCTAGGGAGTCTTGCAGAGCCAGACTTTTGACTATCGGTATAAATTCTGGTCCACATTGCCGCTCATTCTGGACTAGAAGGACCACTTAATCCTGGGGACTGCTTTGTTTATCCACTTGCTGTAACATCTTTCTGAGTGTACTTAACTGACCATGAACTTGTAGGGACACGTTCGACATGCTTGACAGATTTTTTACCTTACCTGCAGCACTCAGTACAGAGTTGTCATCTTTAAACTCTTTCATACTCAAGTTGCACAAATGAGAATATCTTCTGACCACCTCATTTATCAATTTTTTGTTGTTTCTGCCTACATCTCCTGTTGTTTTATTGGCATTTTCCATCTTATTCTTTGATTAGTTCAGGGTTTCTCAACTCTGGCCCTCAAGATCCACTGCCCTGCAGAGTTTAGAGTCTCCAATCCTGCTCAAAAACAACAAGGTAATCACGGGCTCTGTCTGAAATCACCCCATACCCTCATTTATTAGGCTGTGGACATCTTCTGTAATTCATTTGGCACAATCATAACAGTGCATGGGTATTCTCTTGCACAGAAATCTTGAACCATGTTCCTGGAAAGCTGCTGTCCTGCAGAGTTTACCACTAACTCTAATCAAACACTCTCGAACCAGCTAATCAAAGTCTTCAGGGTTGTATGAAAATCACAGACAGGTTTGTTAAAGCAGGTTAGAAATACATTTTCAGGACTACAGGTATCCAGGAGCAGAGTTGAAGACCTTTGTTTTAGTTGCTGAGTGTACTTCGGTTGTATACTCTTGGGATTGAATGCATCCACTCGATAATGTCCACTGTAGTTTTAGACACCACTACAAATAGCTGTCCCCTTAAAGGTTTAGTTCACCCCAAAATGAAAATTATGTCATTAATTACTCACCCTCATGTCGTTCTAAACCCGTAAGACCTTTTTCATCTTCGGAACACAAATTAAGATATTTTTGATGAATTTTTGAGAGCTCTCTGACCCTCCCATAGACAGCAATGCAATTACCATGATCAAGGTCCAGAAACGTAGCAAGGAGATCGGTAAAATAATCCATGTGACATCAGGGGTTCTACCACAATTTTACGAAGCTACGAGAATACTTTTTGTACGCAAAGAAAACAAAAATAATGACTTTATTCAACAATTAGTCTCCTCCGTGTCACCCTGGTGCCATTTTGGAGAGTATCCACTGAACGTAAACAGCATATGCTATTCTGTGTCAGCTGCGTCGTTTTCTACGTTGTTTACGGTTTGATTTGAACGAAAACAATGTAGCCGCATGCTTTTTCATGCGGCTACAACTTTTTCTTTCTTTTTGTTCTCGTAGCTTCGTAAAATTGAGGTTTAACCCCTGAAGTCACAGGGATTATTTTACCAATCTCCTCGCTACTTTTCTGGACCTTGATCGTGGTAATTGCATTGCTGTCTATGGGAGGGTCAGAGAGCTCTCAAGATTCATCAAAAATATCTTAATTTGTGTTCAGAAGATGTCTTACGGGTTTAGAACGACATGAGGGTGAGTAATTAATGAGATAATTTTCATTTTTGGGTGAACTAACCCTTTAAATAGTGCACTATATAAGGATATATTTCAGTACTACTAGAAAATTCAGTTTGGTCAATTTGACAGGATTCGAGCTAACCTCTCCAGGACTGTGGACCTTGAGAGCCAGAGTTGAGAAAAATTCTGGAATAGCTCTTGAAAGCAACATTCCGATTCTGTGTGTTCCCACCTAGTGGACCCACCAATCAGTGCAGGCGATTTCAGGCAATGCACAGATGACGCATTCAATTGCAACATGATGACATCTTTGCATGCAACATAGGGGCAATTGGACAATTATTCTGCACATTCAGATGGGATAATTGTTGGTTTATGTAACTGTGTCAGAAGAATGGGTCCCACTTTATATTAAGTGGCCTTAACTACTATGTACTTACATAAAATAAAAAATAAATAAAAATAAGTGCAGTGTACTTATTGTGTTCATATTGTATTGCAAAACACTTTTGCTGCTATTGAAGTGGGATACTGGTAAGCTTAGGGACAGGTTTGGTGGTATGGCTAGGTTTAAGGGTGGGTTAAAGTGCAAGGTATGGGTCAACAGTGTAATTATAAATGTGATTACAGAAATTAATTACAAATGTAATTACATGCAGGTATTATTTAAAGAAAAATAAGTACAATGTAAAAACATGTATGTACACAATAAGTGCATTGTATCAACTGATTAATTTAAATGTAAGTACATAGTAATTAAGGCCACCTAATATAAAGTGGGACTGAAGATTGTCTTTTGATTTAATGTTACATCTTGCTTTTTTTTTTTGGTATCTCAAAAATAGTGTTACATTTTTGGAAGGTGATCTGAGTTGAAGATAATTATCTCAAGATTCCTGCATTTGTTCCATTCTCTCCATTTTGAACACAAATATGTAACGCAACTAACAACAGCACTTTTTTACATGAAAGCAAGGGGCAGATAAATCTTACATTTGTGATATTGATTAGAATAAAGTAGGAGAAATAGAAAAATAGCCGTGCTCATGGATATTTCCTTAAAAAAAAGCAAAAGAAAAAAGAAAAAAGAATAACGCTGTAAATCCGGCAACCAGTTCTACCCAAGGAATTTGTCCTACTATTCCCCTCAGCTTGACGCTGACTCCCAGGAATTGCGTTAAGTCAATTAATTAAATTCAAGCTTGATATTTTTGTGTGTTATATGCATCAGACAGCTAGTGAATGGTCCTTGGACGTGCCGTCTGACTCTACTGCCAAGGCCATTTTACACATGGGTATCTCTCACACATACAAATGTGTTTCAATCATTACAAGTGCTCAGCAATAACAATTATTATGATGATGCTGATGCTAATGATGATGATGATGACCCCTGGGGATGAAGACAGCGAGAGCTCCCCAGGCTGCTGCAGAATTATGGGGGAGCAGATTAAAGGCGGAAAGAGTGGGGCGAAGACAGGAAGAAGAGAAACATATTTTGCTAAAGTTTGTTAATGAGGTTGGCCATGCATAGCTGATACAGTCACATCAATACGACATTAAGCCAGCGTAACCACGGAAACACACACAGGGATTATATCAAAGAGAGAAAAACACAGAAGAGAGGAGAAGCAGAAATTAAAAGAGTAAAAATATGGCAGGGTGTTGCCTAGATTCCAGCTGCGCATGTGTGCATGAGCGTGTGCACGCAGCGTGCTCATTAGTGCTTAGAGAAGACAGGAAACAGACATACTTGTCTTCCTGTGGAAACAGAAAAAAAGGAAAGTTTAAGTGTATGCCACCACAAACACACACACACACACACACATACACGGCCTGAGCTCAGTCGCCTGACTTTAATCAGACCTAAGACTCCACTTAACCGTCATACAACCTAAGCTCAGCACAGCTGCCAAAACACAGTTGCCTTCTCACTCACACACACACACACACACACACACACACACACACACACACACACACACACGCACACACGCGCAAACACACACACATCC
>NW_015505976.1:307511-314966 GCF_001515645.1 Sinocyclocheilus grahami | reverse complement strand
CCTCTCACACACACACACACACACACACACACACACACACACACACACACACACACACACGCACGCACGCACAAACACACACACTTCCGACTTTCACTGAAGTCTCAGTTTTAACCAGAAAGACTAGTAAAAATAGTTCCATTACTGATCACACACAATCTACTCTAGCCTTGTTGCATAATCAACTGATCACGCTTATCTGGGATAACCGCAAACACATATTGCCACCCAAATAAAGGGATTTTAGTGCAAATAAATATACCATGAAATATGCACTTTTAATAATGCAAGTACAAGCGTTTCTATAGGGCCATGTGTGTATAATTAAACAATTAAATAATATTGTAATACTAAAACATAATAATACAGCAATAAAATTTTAATTAATTTAAAAAAGTTATCATTTATATCATTCTTTTTCTGTGGAATGTCATACATTTATTGAACGATTTCAGGTTCAATATGAATAAATTACTTTTCAGGTGTATGTCACTGAATTTCTATGAACAAATCAAACAATTAATCACAATAATATGTATTACAATGCAGCCAAAATGTCATGATCATTACAGCCATAATCCACTCTCACATGCAGTAAACCAACTTTACCTAGAATAACACACAGACAACTGGCCTCTTGCACTGGACCACATGCTGGATTTTAATCTTGAGAGACTGAAAGTTACTGGGCCATGCCAGGGGACAGTGTGTGTGTGTGTGTGTGTGTGTGTGTGATCCCTTTAACAAGTGTAAGGCTAGTTTTTCTCTCAGCAGTGGAGTGAAACATAAGACACAGTACAGACAGACAGCTACAATTAAGATTAAACACACACAACACAGCTGGAGTCTAGAACTTCCTGTGTGAGCGCTAGCTAATGTAACATTGTACACACACACACACACACACACACACAAAAGAGTGTGTTCTCAGCTGGGGTTAAGGGATAGAGGAGTTTGCAGACAGCCAGCGAGGCAGAACAACGAAGGATATAAGGGAAGAAAAAGAGACAAGAGAGGAAAAATATTAGATGCTAGCATGTTTAAGCTTAGCTCAGCTATCAGAGTGTCAGCCTGAAGAAGAACAAAACAATTGCGGTAAAACGTGAACTCAAAGCAATATCAGTGTTCAAATGGCAGCACATCAACTTCTGAAATGAGGTCTTAAAAGATTTAAGACATGAAACATTATTGTTGTTTCACAAAAAACACATTAAGCATAAGTATAAATTTGTGTCCCTTACTACAGTGTTCTGTAAAGAAAACAGTAAAAAAAAAAAAGTATTTGCCCTGTCTATTAATTCCAATCTCATTTACCACTCATTTGTTTTGAACATGTCAACTTCTGTGTCACGGTAAAATAGAGGTCATCCTCTTCCCACAAGTGCGCCTCATCCCACAAACCTTTTAAAACTGTGCTGCAAAATCATAACAAATGATATCAGCATGTGGCCAAAGAGAGAGATTGTTTCCGTCTTGCGTGTATGTGCCACCTCTCTCTCCCAAAGCAAAGCATCTGGAAAGGCGCTTCGCTCTTTTTAATAAAGGAGTGCAGTGAACATGAGGAGTGTTTCTCTGTAAATCTGCATGAGGCTACAGAATCCAGGCAGTTCAACAATAATCCTGCTCAACTGTTAACCGGGAATTTTATAAAGCAACACACACTCACATATAAACAGCATGGTGTGTTCATACGCAGCCAAAATTGTCAAACTATATTTCCCCCAGCGTACTTGTAATATTCAAAGTTCCCAGATGCTACATGCCAAACTAAAACTAAAAATGTCATTCAAACTTGTGACTAGCATAGCAAAGAGTGTCTGTGGGTTTATGTAGCCATACTCAAATATATGCCATATGAATGGCACTTAGACTTTTAGCATTTAGCATTTAGACAGCATCAAAACACTCGTTTTAAACAAAATACTTAAAATAGCTTGTTAACTTTTGCCCCAAATCTGATCAAATCTCCCTATGGATACATTTAAGAATGTCCTCATTCATAAATAAAACAAAACAGATTGTGTTTCACAACTAAATTTGTTTAGCACTTGGGTTTCAGTATGTATTCATTATAAAAATAGCTTCATTTAAAAACAATTGAAGTCTGTGGTATGTTAATGCGTGTGCGTGTATGAATGAGTGTGAGAAGAGAGATAGTGCTACTTTTGACAGCAAGGTGAAACATCCGTGTGCTAGTTACATGGGTAGAAATGTGTGTATGCCTCTCTCTCTGTGTGTGTGTGCGCGTGTGTGTGTGAAAGCTCTATGAATGGTTCCTGAAGTGCTCTCCTCAAACATAGCTGCAGCACATTCTCCTCTCTCAAAGCTAGCGTAGGAGGAAACCAGCACTGATATGCCTCTCTGGATTTCAACCTTATCATAGAAAACTGCCTACACACACAGAACGAGAGAGAGAGAGAGAGAGAGAGATGACAATAGGCTCTGTCTCTCTCTCAGACAGTCAGACGTTCAGTCCAGTTTTAATCACGGACATTCAGCGCGGCCTGAAAAGAGTCTCTGTCCTGAGCCCTGCACTCTCCTACAGCTTAAACAATGCACTGCTCTCTCACACACACACACACACACGTTCAGATTCTCATTAAAATCCTGTGACCATTTCCCAATTGCCTCAACCAGCCAAATGGGGGAGAAATCTGTTTCTGTGTCTCTCGCACACACACACACACACAAAATTCAGAATAGCTAGAAATACGAAAGTGCCGTATTAAGATACAACAGTAAATTCTATGTCTCAAAGGTTGCTCTTTTATTGCTTAGGAGATTAAGATCTAAAAATATTTCAGATGTTTTTTCAGAAAAGTTTCTTATCATAAAAAAGACGGTGAGACATATAGAAAGAGTATCAAGGTATTAAATTAAAGTGGACATCATAGCTTAGATCTTCTTAGAACTTTGATGAAAAATAACTGAGTTCATATTGAGACCTATTTTTTATTTTTATTTATTTATTTTTTAAATTCTATCCTGTCATTTGGTAACATTTTAGTATATGGACCAACACTCACTATTAACTAATTGTTTATTAGCATGCATATTACTAACATATTGGCTGTTTATTAGTACTTATAAAGCACATATTCAGCATGACATACCAAATCCTACAATACCTAAACCTAAACCTAACAACCTAACTACTATTAACTATTAATTAAATATTAATAAGCAGTAATTATGAGTTTATTGAGGCCAAAGTTGTAGTTATTAGTTAGTTAATAGTGAGAACTGGACCTAAAAATAAAGTGAGACCTGTGATTCTTGTAAAACTCTTTAAATGTAGGTTTACTAGAGTTTTCTTTTCTTTTTCCTTTATCGGACTTAAAAGTTTCACTTTGCTTTTCAATTAATCTCATTGCTGTCTGTGAGAAACTACTGAGATATTTAAGAGATTTTTCTTTTTACAGGAAATGTATGGTGATTATGTGTTTCAAGGATACTGTTATTTGGGGCACAGAAGGTACAACAGAGGATCTATATAAAAAAGTAGTACAATTTCTCTGTCCCCATCCATCTTCTTTCCACTTTTATCTCTCGCAGTCTCATTTTTTCGAGCATCTATTGTACTGCCTGCATTCATTTCCCTCTCTCTCTCTCTCCTTCAGCTGTAATTGTGATGGGTGAGCTGATAATTGTAATTACGTTCTCTAGGTAGAGAGTGTGTGTGAGGGGTGGGGGTTTAACTTCAAGGGGTGCAGACCCATCTGGGTAGCTCACGCAGGCTCCGAAAATGTCAGACTGTGGAACAATATTGGTCACACACACAGACGCACATACACAGACAGCATAATGGGTACACTGACTAGACGGCGGAGGGCAGTGCATCGCCACACTGACTCGAGCCAATAATACAGAAGTCTAGAGGAGAGCAGTGGATCCAGCACACACTCTCATCAAATGTTGTCTTCACCTCCAGCCTGCACTGCCACATCGCTTCATCCACCTCTTCCTCATTACCCTGAGCTTTCACAAGAACAGAGTACACAACTAACAAACCAGAGAACAAATATACACTCACAAGAACATTTTTAACTTGATTTTATCTAATTCTCTAAAATTAGCATTTTATGACTAAACTATCTATCTATCTATCTATCTATCTATCTATCTATCTATCTATCTATCTATCTATCTGTCTGTCTGTCTGTCTGTCTGTCTATCTATCTATTTATCTGTCTCTCTCTCTCTCTATCTAGACATACATAATGGAGGTTAGTTATTCTAGATGCGTTTACTCCATTAAAGATCTTATTCTTTTTTATGCTGCGCAGTGCCTAGACCTGCTGGGTCGGAGTGGCGTGCGCTGCCGTGTGCGTCTGAGGCTGGTACAGGTGCAGAGATCAGCATGGAATGCCGTTCATCTGCGCCGCCCGTCTGTGCGCCACTGTCTGCAGCTAGCCGCTAATGCCGGGGATAAGGGACAGGCTAACGGCATGAGCCGCCCACCCACACACACGCGCACAGAAAAGCCACTCAGCCAGATAATTACGGATGCATCCTGGGCAGAGGCTTAAACACACACTCGGAGCCGTTGCCGCTAACAGCGTTCATTAAAACCAACACTGCAAAGGTCAGAGGTCACCCACTGCTAAAGACGGATGCTTGCCACTCCATTGCCTCTCCACTAGCGCTACTCTCTCTCTGGCCTAAAAACAAGTCGATTTCTCGCTCTGCTAAAACGAGTGAAAGACAGAAGGATCTAAAAAGACAACGAGAAACCAAGTTTACCTGCCATCAGGCGCAAGAACACCAAATCACGTGTTTAAATATGCCTCTAATCAAATCATCTCCCCCGCCTGCCTCTCTGCTAATTCAATAAAGGCAACAACTTGTCATTGTTATTTAAAGTAATTTTCAATGTAATCAAGTGGTATTAATAAGCATGCTGCCTCTCATTACAGACTCAACCTGCCTTCCGAAGCGCGCAGAGCGCAGTGTGTGCATGTCAGCGTGACAGAGAGGCTGTTGTGTGCCTGTATGTGTGTGTTAGAACATTATGCATGTGCTTATGACTCATTGTGTGTGTGTCTGTGTGGGCGGACATGAGTTCCATGGTATTTTTGTTCTTGTTGCTTGCAGTGACAGAACGGAGTTGCATCTCTTGGCTTCGTTTTCGCGCAAGACATTCACGCAAAAGTTAGAGAAAGGTAAAGAAATTGCAAAGGTGAACACAAGGCGAAGATGCTCTTACAGAAGTAGAGAATGGTGTAGATAGATAGATAGATAGAACACTATTACCCTAGCATGACATTTACATGCTGCAAATTACATAAATGAATTTCAAGTTCTTTTGTAAGTGCAAAAATGCGTTGAATGCAAAAGCAGCTGAAATAAATCTGAAAGTCTGTCATTCAAACGACATCCGTGTTACAAATGCATCGAGCCCTTCTGAAGGAAAAGTGGGATCATGACAGAGTGATCCCGCAGAGAGCTGAGCCCTAAAAAGAAATTAAGCACGTCGGAAATTTCCACTGCACGGATCATAAGAAAAATGCGATATCATTACGATGTGTCATATTCAGACGCAATCCAAGATCATGTATTTGAACTAGGCAGAAATTATTGCGAGCTGACGGCGAGATGTTCAGAGGTGTCGATTCGGTAGAAACTTGAGGAAAAATGCAGACGCTGGAGTTTTTGTTTGCGCAGCAACTTCATCAACTTAATAGATAGAAAAGTTATTTCTGGATCCATTTTATCTGCTTTCTCAGTCTGTTTCCCAGATTTTACTCAAGTAAAGGATGACAGAAGAAAGGGGTTTGAACTAAAGGAGAGATAATGAGAAAATTAATCGGATTCAACACAAACACACACACACACACACACATGACTCTGGGTTGTCTGGTGGCTTCATTAGGCTGTAAAGAATGCCACTGAGTACCCTAGAACCACATAAGAAAGAGAGAAACGTAAAGAGACGCAACAGAAAGACAGGAAAACTTAAGCTGGTCTTTATTAAGGCGGTCCAGCAGCTGCTCCTCTGGCTAATATAGAGCCTCCACACTAATAAAGAAGAAAAAGACAAATAGCGATCCATCACACATTCCCCATCAGCCCCTTTTCTCCCTCTCTGAACAGAAGATTATGCCCCGGACGGCTCTGGGGTGGAACCGTGATCGTGAGTGTCAGTCAGAGAGAGAAAAAAAAGGAACATACTGACTAATAGTGCTACATCGATCGGGAAATGTCTACTTAAATGCAGCAGTAGTCACCTACACAGTAAGGCTATTAAAACAGGACAGTACATGTGTGTGTGTGTTCTAGTATGAATCAATATGGGATTTGCACATTTAAATACATCCAACAGAATGTGCGTTTTCGCATGTACACGTTTGAGGACACGTATATGCATTTTGGTGCAGTCTGAGCCACGACCTGCTTATCGGAATAAATAATTGACCAAAAATAACACTTCTTCTGAGAGAGCACAGCGTGTCATCTTTATACCCTTGATCTATTTTCATAATTCAGTGTGGAATACAGCGGCGCCCCAATTTACAACAACCCAGAATCCTGAACTATATATGAAGATCCAGAGTATTTATAGTTCGCTCTTCATACCCTCATTACAAATATGTTCATGAACGCTTTTAAAGTGCCATTAGTAATTCTGACTGAACCTCTTATGTATTTGTCTAAAACATCTGGGAGCTCAACATTCAACAACTGACTAAAATATTTATTTATTTTGCAGATTATTAGAAAAAATACTAAATACCTTTTGCAAAAGCAAATATAATATAATATAAATCTTATTTTAGGGTCATACTGCTGTCCTCTAAAAGTGTGTTTCCGAGAACTAATGCGGAACGATTTGACATCATGACATGCTTTCTGTGGTTTCAGTTGTCCTTCTATACTTCCTCAAAAAAAAACTGAACTGAGATAACACAATGGCTGTCTCAACCCCTATGGCGAGCTGCGTATTTAACATTTTAGACACTTTAAAAGCAGCTGCGATACTCCAAAATGACTATAAATCTCCAAAGATAATAGGGTTAGGGTCAGCTGTTTATAATGCTCAGTCTTGGTAGCTCAGTTTTGACCCGCACTTGATAAATATCCAACAACTAAGGTAAAACGAAGAAGAAAACTTCAAAGCCACGCATTTGTTTGCGCAATAGATGGAGATGCGCAACACCATGTGTCATTTCAAGATCCCAAGGGGTCTTTAAAAAAAGAAAAAGGGAAAAAGAAACAGACCAAAATGTCAAGTCGATTGACTTAAAGTGCATAAATGAAGTATTCTATATAAATCTCGGAGCGATGCGCACCGCGTCTTCTCAGCATCAGCACCATCATCCCGCATCACAGATGAGTTGAGACGCGCCCGGTCCGATAAGACTCCTCATTCCCGGTGCGTTCCGGGGAGGGTTTGGTCGCTCAAGGGGTTAATAAGACACTCCATGCGTCAGACACATGACAGTATATGTGCGAACT
>NW_015505976.1:305161-307327 GCF_001515645.1 Sinocyclocheilus grahami | reverse complement strand
GGGGGGGGGGGGGGGGGGGGAGAAAAGTCCCACACACACTTTTTCGAGCTGAAATGGCACACGCAGCCGCACGCAATTCTCACAACATTCATGTTGGAGTCGAGCGGATGGAAAGAGCGCGTCCTCAGCGCGGGCGAGATGGAGACACTCGGCGCTCTCCGCATGCATGTTCGGCTCGGGTCTTACCTTAACACGTTCCAGCTCTTGAGAGGGTCCAGGTCTGAGATTATAGAGACCATGCTTGAGGCTCGGGCGGCTCGGGCTTTGCTCGGACAGAATGCGGCTGATTGAGTGAGTGTGTGAGCGCTGTTACTCCGACTGTCTCTCTGCACTGCTCTGAGTGTGATAAGCGCTGAGAACAGGCTCTCTTTCCTCCGCCCCTCACAATCACTCCAGCTCTCTCTCTCTCTCTCTCTCTCTCTCTCTCACCGCCTCATCTCTATACGCACCTCTTCTGTGTAATATCCGACTCAACGTATGCAACCTTTTCCATAGACAGTGCCGAATGAATATCCTACCTGGCGCTTTTATGTTCCTTGTGAATTTTTAAAAGAGATTTTTATAGAGGCGGGCCTCTATAACTCTGTGTTATGATACCAAGTGCCAACGAAATTAAAATGACATACTGTTCTCCACTTTAAAGTCTGAATTCCACAGTTAAAATAGCTAAGTAGCACTATCAATAACGCTTTACGCGGGCACGCTTCATTTTAGGCGTACTTAAGTTACGATTCAAAGCATTTAATACAGTGTACTTTGTTTGTACATACTGTGCTGTTCTGCAAAACTAACAAGAGAAGGTTAAGGCTAGTGTTATGACTAAGGTCACTGATGTTTTTTGCACACTTGTTTTTGCAGAACCATTAGTCACCCACTCCCCATTGTTCAATGTATTTGTATAAGAATAAATAAATAATAATGTTTACATTTGTTTAAATTAAGATGCACATTTTTAAATTAAGATGTCAATTAGCTTAAATGTAACTGTATTGTAACAACACAATACGACAGTAAGACGTCTAATATAATGGATATAAAAAGCTATATACTATTAATTATTTAATAATGATTACAATAATGCTAAAAGTCATAATAACAAAGTGTACAAGTTACTCCACCAAGTAATTACTAGTGCTGTCAAACAGTTAATCAAATCCAAAATACAAGTTTTTGTTTACATAATATATGTATGTGTACTGTGTATATTTATTATGTATTTATAAATATACACCCAGACACACACAATATATATATTGAAAATATTTATATGTATATACATTTATATTCTTATATTTATATATACATGCATGTGTTTGTATTTATATATACATAATAAATATACACAGTACACACACATATATTATGTAAACAAAAACGTGTATTTTGGATGCGATTAATCACGATTAATCATGATTAATCATTTGACAGCACTAGTAATTACACATTATTTATATTATTACCCAGATAGCACGCGTACATCTGCAAGATGTCTGTTAAAGATCTTTTGATCTGGAAAGCATCTGCTGAGTACATACGTCTGACAGACGTCTTTCAGATGTCAGTTTTACATACATTCTAAATCATAAACATCTTAAAGACATCTATTATACGTCTATTTGACATCTGATAGGAAACGTCCAATAGATGTATTTCAGACAAGCAAAGACTCTAAAAAACAAAACAATAAAAACGTCTTGCAGATGTAAATGCAGACCTCAAATAGACGTCTCCGTGATGTACGTGTGCTATCAGTGACATTCATTTGTATTATTTATTAGGCTACATACCAGATGTAGACGCTTTTAAATGTGAACTAAATCCCCCCCCCAAAAACTAAATGCTTAGTCAAAATAAATATTTTCTGTAACAATCAGACAATCAGAATCATTCATAATGTCCTTAATACTGTGCATTGCTGCGGAAGCCCAGGTCTCTGTCATTAAAAAAAGCTTATTGAACCATAGTTCATTTAGTATTTGATAACACAGATAGTACAGCCTGAAATGTTTTGTTGCAAACTATACTAATGGCCAAGAACAGTTCATAGCATAACAGGTTTCTTGGAACATTTTCATCTAAAAATGGCCATCTTAAAATGGAAATGTTGTTTTGTCATAAACTGTTATGAGGAGAAGAGGGGGGGGGGGGGGGGAAAGGGGGGGTGTA
>NW_015505976.1:296564-304899 GCF_001515645.1 Sinocyclocheilus grahami | reverse complement strand
GGGGGGGGGGGGGGGATAACGGTCAGGTCTAATGAGTCAAATGAGAAGACAGACAACCATTCCACGTGACATTATTGTATCTAACAAGGCTTACTTCCTGTTTGACACATCACCACATCCTGTTTTAGGGCTACCACTTTTTCTGTGCTTTAACTGCAGATATTTACCACACAGAAACGGCGAATTCAGATTAATGAAAGTAAAACAACTTGCAGTGTTCGTATTAGTGAAAAACTTGGTCAGTTTTCTTGTACATTTTGTGCATGTGTTTAAAAGTGAGTTAAATAAAGAAATACAACTGTATACATGAAGTTTGAATTTCCTGTGTATCTCTTGCTCAATATCATTAGGTCAGAGTTCTCCTTCTGTGTGTGTTTTTTTTTACTGTAGCAGGGGCAGAAGGGCAAAAACAATAATGCAAGTATATAAGAAACAACAATCTATCTTCTATTAAAAAAAAAAAGATTATTTTCACATTAAAATGCAAATTTGTATTGAGATCTCTAACCTACCCAAAGTAGGCCACTATGTTTGAGAATGGTTCAGTTCTCTTGAAATTAAGAGTATGGATGCATTAAACAGATAGCTGACCCAAAAATAAAAATTCTGCTATTAATTATTCACCCTCGTGCCATTCCAAACCCTTAGGGCCTTTGATCATGTTCAAGACACAAATTAAGATATTTCTGATAAAATCCAAGAGCTTTCTGTCCCTGCATAGACAGCAACACAACTGAAACGTTCAAGGCCCAGAAAGGTAGTAAGGACATCATTAAAATAGTCCATGTGAAATCAGAGGAATGCATACGCATGCATCATAGTAGTGTCATGAATGTGCGTCAAAGACTGACACAGAAGAGAAGAAATAGTTGAATAAAGACATTATTTTTGTTTCCTTCATGCACAAAAAGTATTCTCATAGCTGCATAAAATTACGGTTGAACCACTGATATCACATGAACTATTTTAATGATGTCCTTACTACCTTTCTGGGCCTTGAACGTTTCAGTTGCATTGCTGTCTATGCAGGTCAGAAAGCTCTCAAATTTCATCAAAAATATCTTCATTTGAGTTCCGAAGATTAACAAAGGTCTTACGGGAATGACATGAGGTAAGCAAATAATGACAATTAAAATTTTTGGGTGAACTATCCCTTTAAATCAAATCAACAGAGACATAAATATGTCTCAGTATGAATGAAAAAAAATAACACAATTAATTTAGAACATACTTTATCACCAAAAAGATAATTGTGTTAAAGTATTTTTTCCAGTGTAAAAAGAAAAAAAAGCCTGAAGAAGAAAAAAGTAAGTTTGATAAATATGTTTAAAATTATGTTAAAAAGATGAAGACTCCAGTCACACACACACACACGCATATACATTTATATATACACACACACACACACACACACACACACACGTATATCATTTTATTTTTTATTAAATTTTTTTAAATAAGGTGACCAGCCCTCAGAGTGGCCACTATTTTTAGATAGCATGACTAGCCAAAATATATAACTATACAGTTTATCCCCCATAATAATCAGACAAATCTCATGCACAATAAAATCAGGAATGTGTAGAAGGAAAGGCTAAATAGACTAGCACTACTAGCAGTTACACAACATTTGCTGTTGCACAGTTGTTAGCATCGTAGTCACATCTTCTCAAGGCAAGTGTACTTCTACGTCATCCCCATAAACCACACGAAAAGCCACACGTCCACTACTTTAGCTCACAATGTTTGGCTAAAAGCATCTAATAAACATTATAACCACACGACCAATCACGCTAAATAACAAGCAAAGAGGTCTGTTTAACAAACCCACAAGAAAGCAGAATCCTGGTTTCTGGAAAGCGGTGGGTTTGTGTGGGTGTGAGAGTGTTATTCTTAAACATAGCTACTTTTTCCACCCATCATCCACTCACTTGCGGCCTGTAATCTTGTTAGCGAACCATATTTACACACGTTCACACACACCTCTCAGGCTCCTTTTCAAGCCACGGAGATGTGTGAGAGACAGACGTAGACAGAAAACCAAAAAACGGGTGCTTTCTCCTCGTCTCCTCCACCACAATAAGAGACACTGTCCCGAGACATCAGCCACAATTCACAGCCCATATCATCTACACGTCTAATCTAAATAAAGTATGTATAACATCATCCTTTTCGAAGTCTATTCCTTCCTCTCTTCCTCTGTCGGCATCTATTCAGCCTAAATAAAAAGAAAAAAGGACATAAGGAAATGAGGAAAGGCGCGAAATGCCAGCACGCACACCAGCGCAAGGATGAAATAACTATGAGGGGATTATTTCATAAACGACGATATTTCCTTTCTTCTGAAATCCATTTGATGCTGTCAAATAAGCCCAAAGCCATACGCCCACGTGCACATTGTCTTAAAAAGAGCGATTTGATGAGGATCTATTCTGCCTAACCAGGCAGAAATAAAGTGCTGCTTCTGTTCACAGTCAAAGCTTCATAAAGCCGCCTGTCCAGGGAGGACAGGAATAACAGAGATTGGAGAGCTTTTGAATGTAATTATGAAATGTATGTGTCCTCATCCCTTTTGCAATGTAATGAAGTGTTGCATTTACATGAATCAATGTAAATGTTGCTAAACATACCATGAGGTGTGGATAGATGACTTGTCTGGATCATCTAGAAGAGCAGAAAATAATGAGCTGTTGGACAATTTCAGACCAAATTTTCGAAAGTCAACATGACAGTGATGCACATTCTTGGTCCTATTGCACATAATTCATGCTTTTCACATTATGGATATGAAAGACAATCAAATCAACAAATCAGTCCTGTCCTGTTTTACTCGGAAATATGTCAGTTTATGCAACTAAAATCTGATAAAACACACAATTTACTTCAAGAATTACGCAATTCAGATAATGGCATCAACACCGTCTACAAAAACTGTGCTGAAAGCAATTTAAACGGCACAATTCCCAATTTTATAGAGAATTTCTGAGTGCTGTGTTGTAGAGGATACAGCAGACTACTGCAATCTGACATACTTTACTGGGACTGTACAGTGTTAATTTTCACCTGAATAAACACAGTAGCTAAACAAAGAAATTTCACTCAAATGCATGAGACATTGATGATCATGTTGTCTCATCAATGACAGTTAGGCCTACTATTTTTCTGCAAGTTTAGCAGCTAGTTTGCTACTAGATTGTGAGTGGTTAGTGAATAAGAAGCATGTTTTTGCACTTAACTGCAACATTCAAATATAGAACAACTAATGAATTCACACTTTTTTTTTCCTTCATGTGAAGAGAAGAACAGAGCATAGGTTGCTAGTTTGTTGTAATTAGGCTAATAATAATTGCCGCTACATTGCAGTTGAGATTTATCTTAGATACAAACAAGATAATGAGAAACACACAGAGAAGAATAGAAAGTGTTTTGGCCTTGCGGGTAAGCATATGTAAATGTAACATTAGAATGGTAGAGGAGCCGTGTGTGCTGTTATTGGCTACATTCATCACGCTAAGCTAACAGGTCTGTTACTGTGTCTGTAAAGCACAAAACAGAAAGGAGAAAACAAGGAGACAAAAGGTGACAGAGTGAATAAACAGCTTGAAAGATTAGCTTACATTTGAAAAAGTGGCTTTTGTGGTATATTGCACTTTCGTTGTTTTTGTCTTTCTTAAGCACCCTGTGTGCATCAGTTGTCTAATGCTGCCTTCAAGTCATGCCAGTATGATCAGATTTAGATGATGAGCAAATGCCACCAAGGTCATAATTACCAGTGGGAAGCTCAGGATTTTCATTGAGCCTAGACTTGACGAGTGGGGGGCATGTCAATTAAAGCATCATGGTTTTGACTAATTGGAAATGCTAATAAACACGTTTCATTGTGCAAGCCTGTTGGTTTCATTTCATGTACAGGTTTGGAAGAACAAAAATAAAGCTTCTAGAAATTCTACTCATTTAGTCAGTTTCTGAAGCGACAGACTTACATTTCCCAATATTCTCTGTGAAAGAACATAAATGCTCAAATATAAAGATTAGCATTAGTTACACAGCCAATGCACAACCTGAGCTCTACATTTCCTGTCTTTGTTGAGAAGCAAAATATGAAATTTTGCTTTAATTTTATATGAATAAAAACACTTGGACGCACTGTACAACACATTACAACTTGTAAGCAGAAACTTCTCAAGAGAACTCAGTTCTAAACCCTAGCCTTGTCTACTACCAACAAAAGCTAACTAAAACGGAACCTTATAAGTGACAGTTCCTGGGTTGATCTACATAAACAGCAATTCAGTACATCACACATATAACGATCTTCACATGAAATGCTCAGTAAACTCGACTCACAATTGATTCTAATAGAGTGGCGGAGCAGACAGTTCAGGAGGCCGTGGTGGAACAGGGAGCTCGGGGAGCCATGGCGGAGCAGACATTTCAGGAGGCCATGGCAGAGCAGAGCCTCCCCAAAAAAAATACTTGGAGAGAATATAGTTTTTAGAGGCCCTCCGTAGGCCTAATTTGGGAACTGTGGCCCTCCCTGGGCTGGACGTGGGAACTGGAGCCCTCCTTGGGCTGGACATGGGGACTGGAGCCCTCCTTGGGCTGGAAAAGGGAACTGGAGCCCTCCTTGGGCTAAACTCGGGGACTGGGGCCCTCACTGGGCTAAACGCGGGGACAGGGGCCCTCACTGGGCTAAACTCGGGGACAGGGGCTCTCACTGGGCTAACCTCGGGGACTGGGGCCCTCACTGGGCTAAAATCAGGAACTGGCGCCCTTATTTAGTTTCAGAACAGACCTGTGATACAGTTGTGAATTACTGATTTAGACGTCCATTAAAACCAAGTGCACTGTCATTATACAAAAAAGAAATAGTTATTATGAAATAATCAAATAACATTTATGATAAACATCTTGCCCACACTCTCAGCGAAAAGGTTTGTTTTAGCTAAAATTGCCCACATATCCCTTTCAAATATTCCACCCTGACCTCAAAGACTGGAACACATAAATAATGAAGACTGGGGGGAAAAGGAGGTGCAGTGTCTTGTAAACTGCATCGCTCACAGATTTGAATGACAGTTTTGATTGGCAGAGGACGTACTAACATTAAAAGTATGATTACTGCTGTCTCTTCATATTTTTGTATTATGAATATCAATATTAGCCACTGTGTGCTTAATAACAATCTTATTTGAAAGCGTGGTGATGAATGAACAAAGGAAACCATCAAGAGAAGGAAGACATTTTCTGAAGAAAGTGGCAAATACCAATAACAAGTGAAGGATGGTGGAATGATGAAGAAGAACGTAAGACAAAGATAGATGGTGTAACGACATTCTTTGAAGTATTATGACAAATTAATGAAAAAAAAAATATTGTTTTCTGTTCTACATAACTGAATAAAAAAGATCCAGGGAGTGAAAGAGTGTAAAACAGATGTAAAAACCTAGGAATTTGATACTCTATTGTCTCTGTGGGCTTTATGCACCCAACTGTCTCCTGAGCAGGAAGTGAAATTTTCTCTCACTTCCTGTTTTGGAGAGAAACAATTTGTCAGTCTTAGCTCATCTCACCCTCAGCAGGGAAGTTTCATATCATGTCGTTTCAGCCCCCTGAACTCATGTTATTCCTCTCTATGAAATGGATTATGGAAGTTTGTGATCAGATAAAACATACTGCTTAAATAAAAGTACTCTCATGATATGAAACTATTACCAAACACTTTTAATGCAAAATGGGACACAGTCACGGAGGTGGTTACTGTTATTAGAAAGTGTTCTGAGTGTATATTTTTATATTTGTATTTTCTTTCTTCCAAAAGTATGAATTTTCCAACTTTTTGATTGATTTTTTTTATTGGCTTTAGGGTGAAATATGGCCGGAAACTGGTTTTACAGTTTTTTTTTTTTTAGACATTCACCCACTTTATAGAATGGATAATATGTAGTAGGGCATCTATATTGCTTGAGGGACAAAAGTTCACTGGGGATTGTTCTGTGTGTCATTATTAAACCAGTTAAGATGCCATGTGAAAGCCCCAAACAGAAAACACTTGAGTCACCATACAAGATCTCTACCCCGCAGGTTTTGCACGTACACAACACAAACACTTACCCACACACAAACAATAAGACATGCCAACACTCTGTGTGCAGCAAATATCCTCTGCCCTATCACTCCGGGGCACCACAAGCAATAATAATAATCTCATATCTTTCAAAATGATCCAACACATACACACAAAGAATACACACACATAACTGTGGGGGGGTCAGAGGTTAAGGTTTGGAGGTAAACCTCTATATTCTGCTATGGGAGAAATGGGATGTAGTGGAAAAGCAGAATGGATATATTTGATATGATGTGTGTGTGTGTGTGTGTGATCGTTGTTTTTTTCCTCAGGTCATGTTCACAAAGCTCTCTCTCAGTGGTGTTATATAGTAATGCCATTTCGGGGTCTAATCCCTTCAGAGAGAGAGAATTGGAAAGATAGAGAGAGAGTAAATGAGATGGACATACACTATAAGGCTTGAAACATGCATTAAAGCTTTAATTAAATAATGCATTCTTGCATTACCGAGGTCAACACAGTAAACCTCCAATACTCAAGGGGGCAACAGAGTTCCTCTCAGATGTCAATGACATTAGCTATAAACGGAACTTTAAAGTGGATTCAAATTTTTTAAACGTTTAAATACTATTTCAGTTTAATATGCAGAGAGGCAACTATTAAAAATTTTCTTGATGATTTGTAAGAAAAGAGCCTGTTGCGCTATCAAAGGAATCAAAGGAGCTTCCGTTGATTTCTGAGCGGTCCATCCTGTCAACTTTGGCTCAACCAATGGTACCAGTTTGGGTCAGGATTATTTTTTAGTCAACCGACAACAGATGGAAGAGTGTTCATTATTTTTCAACATAGGCTCATTGGAAACACATGCCTCTAAATACATTTCTGCAAAACTGAAAAAAAACAAAACAAACAAACGTACCTATACAATCAAATTGCTGCAGTTTCCAGTTGAAATGAACACTAGAGGCAGTAAAACTCAGACAACTTTTATTCCTTTTCACACAAAGTTGCACAGGTCCACAGATTCAGTTAATAACGCCTAATTTTCACATAATTACTTGAGGAATATTATGTTATGAATTCAAAACAATTTTAATGTGCTGCAAGGTTTGAAAACTGATACTTCTGAATGTGATGTGATAAAGAGCTCTGGTACGAACTCCTTGAAACTACGGTTCAACAAAACAGCTCAAATCCGTTCGCGTTAAAATAGCACGGCTGCATCAACAAATGTGTTTTTATATCACTTTTGCATTTGTTAACACTATCGGGTAGGTTTAGGGTTGGGTTTAGTCTAGAGGATATTTCCAACATGATAGAACATTAACTTTTAGCAACACTCCTCAGATATTTGAATTGTGAACCACCGCAATACGTACCTGAAGCAAAGTAATACAAACACATCGATATGTGCCTATATCAACATAACAAATACGTGCCAGGGTCATGTATTGAACCTGCATTTTAGCACCACTTACTGGACGTTTCACTTTGAAACTGCCACGAAACGTGCAGTAAGGAACATAATAACGGTGTTGCAGAAATATATTTAGAGGCATGTATTTCGAATGAGCCTGGGTTGTTATTTTCACAGGGTTTCAGACACTTGCCTTAAACCCATGCAATCTTGCATTAACGAGGTGAACGCAGTAAACCTCCAAGACTTAAAGGGGCGATAGAGTTCCTCTCAGATGTCAGTAGCATTAGATATAGATAACTGAATTGTAAAGTTGGTGCAATTTTTTAAAAAGTTTTAATAATCTCAGTTTAATATGCATTGGCAACTATTAAGCCAATTGCATGATTATTTGTACGAAAAGTGCGTTGCGCTATCAAAAGAGCTTTATTTGCTTTCTGACCAGTCCAATTTGGCAACTTTAGCTTAACCAATGGTTTCTGTTTGAGTCAGAATGACTTTTTTTTTCTTGACCAATAGCAGATAGTGGAGTGTTTGTTGTTTTCAAGAGAGTTTCAGATGCTCTGTTTCACTCTGTACATGCATTCATGTATTACTAAGGTGAACACAGAAAGCCTCCCAATACTCTAGGAGGCAATAGAGTTACCTTCGGATGTCCATGACATTAGTTATAAACTGAATTTTTTATGAAATTTGTAAAAAAAAAAAATTAGCTTTCTGACTGAACCAATGCGCATTGGCTCAACCAATGGTGTTAGTTTGGGGCAGGATCATCTTTTCACCCAACCAATGGCAGATGAGGTTTGTTGTCATTCACTTTATACATAATAATATTTATTGCTTGTGGT
>NW_015505976.1:276564-294064 GCF_001515645.1 Sinocyclocheilus grahami | reverse complement strand
ATTGTGAAATAAATCAGAACATATTTATTGCTTAATATATTATGAAAAATCATTGGGGGCTGTCCATCGTAACCTGGAAAAAATAAGAACCAAGCATGGTATTTCTATATAAATAAAACTATAATAACTATTAAATATAATTAACTGTATATTAGGCACATGTGTCTTTAATTAAAATTAAAAAGCATAGTCACATTGTTAAAACAGTTAAAGGGTATTGTTTCATATTTGTGCGCCTGCAACTCTATGAGCTATTCTAAGGATCTTTTAGACACTTTGCATCATACCTATTAAAAATGAAAATAAATAAATAAATAAATAAAAACAATATCTACCTGTTCAAATCTCTGTTTCAAGCGATTTATTGCTGAAATCAACATGGAAAAAATTGCTTTTATCATTTTTATCACATCTCGACTGTTTAGGTCTGTTACTTTAGTTCATATACATCTGACATGTCATTAACCTAACATGTCTCCATTCAAGAAGGATAAAACAAGTTTATGTTCTATAAATGGGACTCAGACTCCACTGAGCTGTCAGTTCAGCTATTATAACAACTTAACGTGGCGCCCTATTTCAGGAGATAAGAGGAAGAGAAAGACCAAGAGAGAGAGAGAGAGAGAGAGGTCAGTGCTCTGTGTGGTTTTGTTTAGAGTTGGGTTTTGGAATTGGAATCATGTTCCGTCATGTTCCCTTTAGGAAGGATTAGGAGTGAGATTGAGGTTATGGTAAACTTCACCCTAACCCCATCTCCCTCATTCTTTCCTCACACACACACATGGCTGTCTCACAGGAATCCTATTAAGGATATGTTTACCTGTGGAGCTGGTGTTAGTGTAAGGTTCTGTGATACATATCTTCACATTTTAATGACATACTCCAATAACCACTGATTGGATCCAGCAGACACACACACACAGTTGACCAGTCACTCCCCCCCTCATAAAACTTTGATCTAAAACTTAGATGGAGGAAATACCACGCCAGCTCTCTGGAGAAATATCCTCCTAACCAAAACAAAGCACGAGACATCATGACAGAAAGAAACAACATGAGGCAAACCCCAAATCAATCTCGACAAAATTGTACAGGGCCAAATCGGCACATCAGCATCTGGAGTGAAGGCGTTTGCTACCAAACACTCAAAGTAACATTGCGATGCTAGCTATGTGTTAGCTTCCTAGATAGCACATGAATGTTGTCAAAACGTAATATGGAAAGGTTCGCATTTAAAACATATATTTTCTATTTTGAATAGCATATGGATATTAATGTTTTGAAGACATCTGGGTCTATGACATGAAAAAGAAAAACGGTCACACTTTATTTTAAGGACCAATGCTTCCCTTACGAAAATTAACCCGGGTTTTATTATAGTAAAAGTGTAGCAACCATGTTTTTTTTTTGGCTCATTGACTTCCATTTGTATAACCACAGTTTTACTACAAATAGCATGGTTAAACTATGGTTAGTGTTGCAAGACTTAATTTGTGGTTACCATGGTTTAACTATAGTAACCATGTTTTTGGGGTTTTATTTGTAGTAAAACCATGGTTAATTTTCGTAAGCGTTGCTATTAACAAACCATCAACTACGTCTTTTGCCTCAATAAACTCCTAATTTTCTGTTTTTTTAATAGTTAGTAAGGTAGTTGTTAAGTTTAGGTATTGGATACGAACATAGAATATGGTCATGCAGAATATGTGCTTTATGTACTAAAAAAAACAGCCAAAATGTTAATAATAGGCATGCTAAAAAGCAACTAGTTAATAGTGAGAATTGGTCCCTATACTAAAGTGTTACCAAAAAACTCTTTAATCACAAACATGTTCAAACGAGCCTTACTAAAATGTTGAAATAGTTGGGGGAAACAAAAACAATAAAACCTAAGTAGTTTTGCTAATCTTTTCTTTATTATTTCCTACATTAAAAAAGTTTTCTTAAAGACCCCCAGTGGTGAAAATCAAGTTTTTAACATTGTTTACATGTTTATCTGGTGTACAAACTATGAGCAATATAAGGCAAACTATGAGAAAATGTATTGGTCAACGCCACTGTTGAGCATGTTCTCCCTAAAAGTGCAGTGTACCAATTTGACTATTGTGTGTTCAGGTTATAATTAAAGTTTTTATGAGCGGGATAATGGTTTCTGTAAAAAGTTGATGACTATTTTATTCACTTTAAATCTTTAAGACATTCACATTTGCACATCATAGCCTGCATTTGAGTGCTTTAGTTGCAAAACTTAAATAAGAAACTTATCCAAGATGATGATGATGATTGTTATTATTATTGTCATTTAACTGAAGTTATGATTACTGACTTTATTTGAATGTGTCTGAGTGTATTTTCATCCTGGGATGATAGAATAGATGTCATTACATCATTACCTTGTTATGAATGATGTCATTATTAGACGACATAAAAGAGCTGTGTTTTTTTCTTTGAACTGGTTCATTAAAACAAACTGTCCGAAAGAACCGGTTCACAGAAAAGAACGAGATTTCCCATCATTAATCCTGTGAACTGTTTTCTCAAAGGGTTATAGGCCAATCAGACATATCTGTTGATTTCTTGAGTGCAAGAAAGTTAGACAGAGCTGACTTGCTAGTCAAAATGCAGGAGTTCTGTACAGTGCTGAGTACTGCACGCTTGCGAATTTGGTATGTTGTGTAACGGAAGATTCACATCATGGATGTGTAGCTAACAAATGGACCAAAATCTCTGAGGGAAGTTTCCAGCATCTTGTTGAATTAATGCCACCAAAAATTAAAGGGATAGTTCACCTAGAAAATAAAATTCTGTCATTAATTACTCACCCTCATTTCGTTCCAAACCTGTAAGACCTTTGTTCATCTTTGGAACACAAATTAAGATATTTTTGATGAAATTCTGACCCTGCATAGACAGCAACACATACCATGTTCAAGGCCCAGAAAGGTAAGGCATTATTAAAATAGTCCATATGACGTCAGTGGTTCAACCGTAATTTTATGAAGATGCAAGAATACTCACTGTCTTGAACGTGCCTCGAATTCTGACACAGAAGAGAAGAAATTGTTGAATAAAGTCATTATTTTTGTTTTCTTTGCGCACAAAAAGTATTCTCGTAGCTTCATACAATTACAGTTGAACCATTGATGTCACATGGACTATTTTTTCTTTTTCTTTTTTCTTTCTTTCTGGGCCTTGAATGTGTCAGTTACGTTGCTGTCTATGCAGGGTCAGAAAGCTCTGGGATTTCATCGAAAATATCTTACTTTGCGTTCCGAAGATCTTACTTCGAAGAAGTAAGAAGGTCTTACGGGTTTGGAACGACATGAGGGTGAGTAATTTACATTTACATTTAGTCATTTAGCAGGCACTTTTGTCCAAAGCGACTTACAACGTAGAAGCAATCAGACCAACGAGTGAGCAACAATATAAAAGTGATGTGACAAGTCTCAGTTAGTCTAGCACAGTGCACATAGAAAGGATTTTTTAAATATAAATAAATTAGACCAAAACAGAATAGAATACAATAGAATATAATAGGTAAGTGCTAGTATTAATTGGTCAGGTGAAGAAGAAAAATATGTGTCTTTAGATGTTTTTTGAAAATGGCTAAAGACTCGGATTGAGATAGGCAGGTCGTTCCACCAGCTATTCATAATTAATTATAACTAGTTATGGTTAATTATTCATATTTCCCATGAGCTGATTCGTTACAGTCCGTGAAAGTGAAAAGCAAAAAAAAAAAGTGAAAGAAAGTGAAAGCTGATGAAGAGAGGTATGACGTGAGCTTTCATCGGCTCGTTGAAGACCACTCTGGCTGCTGCATTCAGGATCAGTTGAAGAGGCTTGATAGTACGTGCAATAAGGCTCACCAAGAGAGCATTACAATAGTCCAGATTTTGGACACAAGAGCTTGGACAAGGAGTTGTGCGGTCTGCTCTGCTAGGAAGGGTCTAATCCTCCTAATGTTGTATAAGAAAAACCTGCAGGACTGGGACGTTGTAGTAATATGGTCTGTGAAGCTTAACTGATCATCCATCACAACTCCAAGGTTCCTGGCTGTCCTGGAAGGAGTTATCAAGTTCAAGTTAATTTATTTATAAAGCACATTTAAAAACAGCCACAAGACTGAGCAAAGTGCTGTACATTAAAATCAAACCATAAACATATAAAACAGAAATAATAAAACATGAATTTAAAACCAAAAGGAATGACACATAAACATTCTGAAGACAGAGTAATAATCAAGAGCATAAACAAGTGTGTTTTTAAAAGTGACTTAAAAATGGATAGGGAAAGTGCCACTCTACTCTCAAGCGGCAGATTGTTCCATAACCGAGGCCCAACCACAGAAAAATCTTGATCCCCTCTACGGTTAAGACTGAACTGAGGAACTAAAAGACACTTGCAGAGTTATGGTTGACGAACCTAGCTGTATAGAGAGGTTGTGATGGAGTGCTGGGTTGGCTGATACCATGAGCAGTTCTTTCTTAGCAAGGTTGAGTTTAAGGTGATGATCCTTCATCTAGCCAGAAATGTCTGTCAGACAGGCTGCAATGTGAACAGCTACTGTCAGATCATCTGCTTGGATTGAGAAGTAGAGTTGAGTGTCATCAGCACAGCTATGATAGGAAAAGCCATGCTTCTGAATGACAGATCCTAAAGATGACATGTAGATGGAGAAGAGAAGTGGTCCAAGAACTGAGCCTTGAGGAACCCCAGTAGGAAGAAGATGTGACTTAGAAACCTCACCCCTCCAAGACACATTGAAGGACCTACCAGAGAGGTAAGACTTGAATCACTGGAGTGCAGTTCCTGAGACGCCCATCTTCATGAGGGAGGACAGGAGGATCTGGTGGATAACTGTGTCAAAAAAGCAGACAGATCCAGCAAGATGAGTACTGAGGATTTGGAAGCTGCTCTTGCCAGTCTCAGGGCTTCAGTAACTGAGAGTAGTGCAGTCTCCATTGAGTGGCCCCTTTTGAAGCCAGATTGGTTGCTGTCCATGAGGTTGTTCTATGCAAGAACCAAAGAGAGTTGGTTGAACACAACTCGCTCAAGTGTCTTTGCAGTGAATGGAAGAAGGGATACCGGTCTGTAGTTTTCTAAAAGTGCTGGATTTAGATAGGGTTTCTTAAGCAGTGTGTTTACCAGAGCCTGATTGAAAGCTGTGGGAAATGTACCAGAGTGAAGAGAGGTGTTGATAATGTGAGTGAGCGCGGGTATAACTGCCAGCCAGGGAGCAGAGGAGATGGTGCGTGCTGGTCTGGATGAAAGGGAGCAAAAGTTGTCTAAGCAAGATGTTAGAGTGGAGCAAATAATGTCAGTAGCAGTGTTTGTGTCCAGTGCTGAAAACTGAGAGGGTGGAGGAAGTGAGGACGAAACGATAGAGGACAGGTGAGTGGGAGAAAGTGAGTGTAGGTTACGCCGAAAGGTGACTTGTGGAGGAGTGTGTGTTGTGTCCGAAGTCAGCGTGAGGTTAGAAGCGATGAGGAAGTGGTCTGAGGTGTGCAACGGTGTAACTAAAGTGTTGTCAGTTGAGCAGTAGCATGTGTAGATAAGGTCCAATTGGTTACCTGATTTGTGAGTAGCTGTAGTAGACATGAGGTCAAATGAGGCAAGCAGAGTGTTGAAGTCAGCAGCCTGTGGTTTATCTAGGTGCATATTGAAGTCACCGAGTAGTAACAGAGGAGTACCGTCCTCAGGGAAGTTTGAGAGTAACACATCCAACTCATCTAAGAAGTTACCCAGTTGACCTGGGGGGCGATAAATAACTACAAAATCGATTGTAACAGGGTGGGAAATAGTAATTGCGTGTGATTCAAATGAACTGTTGCAGGAGTAGCAGTGTCCTCAGGTTTGATCTAAGTCTCAGTTAGGGCCATGAGGTTGAGGCTTGAATGAGTAGGAATAGATGAAAGAAAGTCTGCTTTGTTGACAGCAGACTGGCAGTTCCAGAGACCAATTGGAATAGAGAGTAAAGTAGTAGAGGACATAGGGACAGTACGCAGATTATTAGGATTGTGCTGCATCCAATGTATAGTGCGTGATTTACAAGTGTTAGTAGTAATAGTAGAGATTTGAAAGCACATATTGAGTACAATTGACTAGAACAAGTAGATGAGAACAAGTTATACAAAAAGTAAAGAAAGGAAAAAAAGCAATACTCAATCAAGTGCCTTGTCGGTGTCCTTGCTCGGTGGAGTCGCGCAGGTAGAGTCGATACACTCGTCGGTCTTCACACGAGGGCTGCCGCGACCACTGCCGTGGTGTTCTGAGCAAATATATACTCCCTGATTCCACGTAATTGAATTCAGCTGGCCATGCCTTCCTACTTATTAAAACGAAACTGCAAAGCCACGTGATACGCACGAGAACAAACGCGACTTGAGCACGCGTTTACCACGGTAAACAGAACAATGTGTCCTAGCAACGACAACCGTGCTAAAATCTAATGAGAAAAGATACAAAACACTTACAGACTGCTGTCCTCTTCTGCTGCTCGACTGCTTCTACTTTAATTAGTTACTTATTACTTTAATTTAACTATCCCTTTAAGGCAGTACTGAAGGCAATATATGGGTGGCTCTCCTGCAGTAAGAATGATAAATCCTGAATTAGGGGTAACAAACAAGGAAATCCCTTCAGGTATCTTAATGCATCCAGTGTTTTCAGAAAACATGAAGATGTCACATCATCACAGATTTTTAAGGGTGCTGACAGCATAATTGCCGATTTTAGGGGAGCTCAGATAAAAGACAGGGGTCTGGCACTGCAGTCCACATTTGGAAATCAGCTTCAGATTATTTTCTCGGCTAATGGACTTTATAAAAGCTCTGATTTTCCAACTAACCTCTCTCTCTGTCTCTCATTGGTGAGAGTGTGCTGTTGGCCACACTTCTGCACACAGCTCTTCAGACGTGCTTTACACTGATGAACAAAGTGAGGGCTGTGAGTCACACACACTTTCAGCTTGTTAACACACAGGCGTACACACTGTATTTCACCTCTTACAAAGAACTACCATATAACTGCTCTTACTGTCTCTTTTACTTTTATTGTTATTTTTTTTCAGTCTGCCTCACCTCACCATTTCAGGCTGAAAACTAGAATTCTGTACATATAAATGTGGTGTTGTTAAAGCTGATATGTGTAAGCATCCAGTATAAAAATACTTATTTCTATTATATTAATTTGCACAGATGACTAAGCCTTTTTATATAAATATTGTGTAACAGTACAAAATGCTTCAACCAGGTGAATCTCACAACGAACTGTCAAGCTTGTATGTCACTGTAAAAATTAAAATGATAAAGAATTAAGACTAAAACCTAATTCAGGACTTTTAAGGAAGGTTAGGGAAATTAAGGACTTTTTTGTTTTATATAATAATAAAAAAAAAAAAATATATATATTTTTTAAAAGTGTTAGTAGTAATAGTAGAGATTTGAAAGCACATATTGAGTACAATTGACTAGAACAAGTAGATGAGAACAAGTTATACAAAAAGTAAAGAAAGGAAAAAAAGCAATACTCAATCAAGTGCCTTGTCGGTGTCCTTGCTCGGTGGAGTCGCGCAGGTAGAGTCGATACACTCGTCGGTCTTCACACGAGGGCTGCCGCGACCACTGCCGTGGTGTTCTGAGCAAATATATACTCCCTGATTCCACGTAATTGAATTCAGCTGGCCATGCCTTCCTACTTATTAAAACGAAACTGCAAAGCCACGTGATACGCACGAGAACAAACGCGACTTGAGTACGCGTTTACCACGGTAAACAGAACAATGTGTCCTAGCAACGACAACCGTGCTAAAATCTAATGAGAAAAGATACAAAACACTTACAGACTGCTGTCCTCTTCTGCTGCTCGACTGCTTCTACTTTAATTAGTTACTTATTACTTTAATTTAACTATCCCTTTAAGGCAGTACTGAAGGCAATATATGGGTGGCTCTCCTGCAGTAAGAATGATAAATCCTGAATTAGGGGTAACAAACAAGGAAATCCCTTCAGGTATCTTAATGCATCCAGTGTTTTCAGAAAACATGAAGATGTCACATCATCACAGATTTTTAAGGGTGCTGACAGCATAATTGCCGATTTTAGGGGAGCTCAGATAAAAGACAGGGGTCTGGCACTGCAGTCCACATTTGGAAATCAGCTTCAGATTATTTTCTCGGCTAATGGACTTTATAAAAGCTCTGATTTTCCAACTAACCTCTCTCTCTGTCTCTCATTGGTGAGAGTGTGCTGTTGGCCACACTTCTGCACACAGCTCTTCAGACGTGCTTTACACTGATGAACAAAGTGAGGGCTGTGAGTCACACACACTTTCAGCTTGTTAACACACAGGCGTACACGCTGTATTTCACCTCTTACAAAGAACTACCATATAACTGCTCTTACTGTCTCTTTTACTTTTATTGTTATTTTTTTTCAGTCTGCCTCACCTCACCATTTCAGGCTGAAAACTAGAATTCTGTACATATAAATGTGGTGTTGTTAAAGCTGATATGTGTAAGCATCCAGTATAAAAATACTTATTTCTATTATATTAATTTGCACAGATGACTAAGCCTTTTTATATAAATATTGTGTAACAGTACAAAATGCTTCAACCAGGTGAATCTCACAACGAACTGTCAAGCTTGTATGTCACTGTAAAAATTAAAATGATAAAGAATTAAGACTAAAACCTAATTCAGGACTTTTAAGGAAGGTTAGGGAAATTAAGGACTTTTTTGTTTTATATAATAATAAAAAAAAAAAAATATATATATTTTTTAAAAACTAGGAATTATATATATAAATAAATACATAAATAAATTAATTAATTAATTAAAAAAAAATATATATATATATATATATATAGTTTTTGTCAGATTCTATATTTTTGAGATGTGCCATTTTCAATACATTTTCCAAGATACAGACCAAATTTTTTATTTTTTTTCCAGTTTTTTCTTATACTTAACCAAAATAGTGTGCCCATTTAGTTAAAAAAGTTACAGTATTTACCACATTTCTGCTGTTAAATGTTCCAGTCAATAAACCAATTTATAGGGCAGTTTAACAGTTCGTTTCATTTTCAATGTAAATTTAAATTACATTTAAATGTGGTCTTTTTTATTGGTATGTTTTAACATGTATTTTCCTGGCAGTTTATTTTCACATCTCGTTCTCACAACTGTGTGCTCCAATCTACAGTATATAATCAGCATAAATGCTGTAAAAGCAATCAACCATGCATAATGCCCCCTAGCTGCCAGAGGCAAAACAGTTTTTCATCAGTATACTTAAAGCTGATGCGTGTATCGCCACTAGTGACCTCAAAAAAATTGCAAAAAAAATTGTTGGTTTCGCGAGCACACCCTCTCTCTGCCATTGGTCGGACAAACTCATAGCCCCGCCTCCAAACTAACACCATTGGTTGAGTTATTGTTGGCGTGTCAGGCAGGTCGGAATGTGAAAAACAAACATCAAAAAGAGCTTTGATAGTGCCACTGAGCTACAGTTTTAGGGGTAATCAACTTACAAATGGTTTACTTATGATATGCATTCTAAGCTGAGACAAAAGAAAGAATTTTAACATTCAAAAAAATCACACACTTCACATTTAAAGTGCACTGACTGCAATAAAAGCACAATAGGCACCAATTAAAAAAAAAGTATATTTCTGCAGAAGAACAGATCACGTGTAATTTTTTCTGATGCGAGTAACCTTTAAGTAAAGCAGCCTGCTGTTGTTCGCTTCGAGAGAGGAGATAGGTAACCTTTTCTGATATCCTAATCTGATATTTGAGGATGGATGAACGTAATACTTTGTCTACTACAAATAAAGTTCACGCTCCTTCCTTTGAGAATATCCTGCTGATAAAATGACAGCAGTAGCTCAATAATGCTCTCTCTCTCTCTCTCTCACACACACACACACACACACACACACACACACACACACACACACACACACACACACACACATACACTTCTGTACAAAACCTGAGTGCTTAGGTGTAAGGATTCAACTTATGAAGACGATGAGGCGTGGAAACATTAATGTGTGTGTGTGTGTGTGTGTTGCTGAAGGCTGCATGTATGAGGCTCAGCTGGTGAGATGCTGACAGGAGCAGCGCAGGCAAGAAGAGGGTGACCCAGAAAGCAGAAAAAAGAGGTAGAAAGACAGAGTGATATTTTTAGATACCAGGATAATGATGAGAATTCTTCTGAGAGGATGAGTGAGAATGATAGAAAGAGATCCTTGTACTCTTCCAACCTTGCATCCTATTGTAACATTTTCCCCTTACAGTTGTTTTCCTTTCATTCATTTTTTTTTATTTTATCAACTAGTCATGAGGTGTTTAGAACTGTACAGTCATGACGTCTATTTTTAGACCAACCCGGAAGGCTAATTCGCCACGGCTAAGCTAACAATTTGCCAGGAAAATTATGTTTACAGTTAACATTCCTTGAAGACTTTGTGTTGCTCTACAACATGAATTATACTGTTATATGTATATAGCAGTATATAATTTTGAAGCCGTGGCTAACACGTTTCTAATAAACTGCAACTCCCTCAAGAGTGTGAATTAATGTCCCTGATTAATCGCACAATTGCTACAGTCCCAATGTAGCAACATTTGAGCAACTTATGTTATTAAAGCACAAAATAAGTTTTGAAATTCAGATCTATCTATCTATCTATCTATCTATCTATCTATCTATCTATCTATCTATCTATCTATCTATCTATCTATCTATCTATCTATCTATCTATCTGTCTGTGTCTGTAGTCATTGGACTCCGTTTACACTTGTTTTTTTTTAGCACTGTTCACTTACGTTTCATCGAATTAACCACAAAAACATTTCCCCCGAAGCAATGCAGGTTTTATATTTCCTGTTTGACAGATACGATGCTTGTTCATTGCACTCTAGGGAACCAGTTTGAGGAAAAGTGGAATAGGATATTTCATTGTAAATCCACAAATAAAAATCACGGCCTCTTAGTCTGGCCAAGTTGGTCTCTTTTAATGGTTTTAAAGAGGTTTTGGTCATGTTTCAGCTGCTCAGACTCAGAGACCAGCCAGCCGGCTAACCAATTCAGCTTGGCTAGTCTGGAGACCAACTAAGACCAGCAAAGCCCTTTTCATCCTGTGCATTTGTTTCTGGGCCCCACTGACTTTCATTGCATGGACAAAAAAATTATAGAAAAGAGTTAAATTACTAAAATAAATAAACTTTTCCACGACATTCTAATTTATTGAGATGCACCTGTATATATATCAAATGACAAAATATATATAAAATATATTAATATACATGCAAATCCGTGTAAATATTTTCAAAATATATATATATTGTATGTGTGTATTTATATATACATAATAAATGTACACACACACATATTATGTAAACAAAAACTTTCATTTCAAATGCGGTTAATCGCGATTAATCGTTAGACAGCACCGTTTTCTTCTGTTAACGTACATGTCACAATATCCCTAATTTCAATAATTCCTATCCAAGGCTTATGCAAAAAAATAAATAAAATACAATCAAATAAAAAAATAAGAAAGGGAAAAGGCCCGGTCAAGTTGCATTAGTAGTGTGTTGTTGCACTGTCGAAGAGACGTTGTTTCACAGATCTAATATAGTGATACAAATGCAGCTGTTCATATTCACAGACATAACCAAGTGTGTTTGTGTGAACTTTGTGCGTTTGACACAACCTTTTGTGTATTTGACAGCCGATGTGAAAGAGCCGTCTCTCTGTGTACGCATTTCATGTGTGCGCGTTTAGAAAACTGTGTATCAGAAGTTTAAACTGACAACGCACGTAAAGAATAAACTTTACATGATGGCTGTGTAGCTCCCGGCACCGATTTATACTGTAGTCGCACCGGTAGTGACGTCATGGCTGTCGCCGGCCAACGAGTTGGTGTTTTTTCAATGTATGCTTCAGACACGGGTCACGACGAGGCGTTCCCCATAGCGACCCCTAGAGGACGCAGTTCGAAGTTCCCATGAAAGGGAACTGCAATGCCACGTGAGTATGATAGAGACGATAATCAAAAACAAACTGTTGTTTTATTTGTTAGAGCTGTAAAAAAAAATTATGCAAGAGCTGTAAAGGCTCCGCCCTCTTCTGGAAAGTGGGTGGGGTGCAGCAGCTCATTTGCATTTAAAGACACACACACACACACACACAAAACATATTTTGTTTTCACTCATAAAGAGGCCTTTACAGCATGGTATAATAATTGATCTGTGGTTTATTTGAGCTGTTAATTCACAGACATATTCTGGAGACTTTATTACATCTTGAAAAGAGGGCATAATTGGACTTATTTAATTCCAAGTGGATTTAGAAGGCAAAGTTGGTGTTTTATTACCACATGGGGTCAGTTAACAGTAACATCCACACTTCCACCCCTCAACACACTGCCTGGTCCCTCTTGAGCCAAATCAGGTAGGGCAGCGGACCGCGCCAACATATGACAGCACAGGGGTGCCCTGCTAGAGCAGATGAGTCAGGCAGGCAGAACCTTGAAAAAAAAATACTCAGAGAATTATAGATAGGGAGAGCATGTTGGGGTCTGGGCCAAGCCCAGCTGGAGGACATAAAAAAATGGCAGGAAAATGTCTGGAGCAAAAGGGAAAACTGAGGAAAAAAGAGGCCAACTAAAAAGAATCCGGCATTTAACAAGCAGTGAGAGGTGAAGGAATGCGAATCAGACTATTGCATGGAATGTTAGGCTTGCGTCGTGTGATCGCTCATACAAACCCAACACACAAGAAGTTCTCTTGAGTTCAACCGAACTACCAATCAAAAGCCTCCATTGTCAACGTATCAAACAACACTGGCCACGCTAACGTCAGTGCAGCCTTACTTCGGCGTATCGCCACAGGGGTCAAAGCTGAGCGAGCAGATGAACGGACGGATAGAGAATGAAGTGTTTTCTTTCATCCAACTGTTTTGGGGGGCAGATGCATTCAAATGCGTGCAGTTGATATCTTGCAAGGCCAAGTGTGCGAGTGTGTGTGTAGATCTTTATTCCCACGAGTTTAGTCGACGCGCATAAATTTAACGTATGCCTGAAGTCAGCAACAACAGACTGGAAGAATGATAGGAGGAAGGAGAGAAAATGATGATGGACTGATAGATGGAGGAACAAAGGGCAAGATTGCATCTGAGATCGGCAGAGGGGAGGAATAGTGATGGACTTATGAGAGACTGACAAAGCACACATTTACCGAGAGGAAGAGAGAGACAGAGAGAATTCATATTCATGTTCAAAGTCTTCCACTATTTTCTCAAAGGAAAAGGGAAATGGAAAGAAGACGACTTATTTAATCTTGTAAAACTAAAATTCTGTGAAGACTATGTTTAAGAAATAAGGTACGAGAGAGCGACAATACTCACAATATAGCATGATCTCAAATACCTTGTATAAAATATGTACTAGATAATATAACATAATAAAATATAAAAAGTAAATTTTTTAAGAGCTTGTCAAAAATAACTAAATAAATAAATTCAGGCACTGTGAATAATCGACTTTAATATACTGTAGTACATGCAAAATTTTGCTATTTTTTATGCTTGCTAAGATTTATTTTGTCACAGATGGCTACTTTTGAATGGATGCCAATTGAGACATTATCCGATAATGATGGAAACAATTACCTTTTAGTGTATTACTGCAAAGATTGTGCAGGAATGTGTTGGAACAATAACTTCAGACATGTGATTCAAAACTAATATCCTATAGGCAGTTGAAAAAAAAGAAATCAATAAAATTAAACTCACAAAAGAACGTCTCGGTTACGTATGGTAACCCTCGTTCCCTGAAGGCGGCCACTCTCGACGTCACGTCGGATGACCGACGAAATTGAGATCCCAATTTCATCGGTCATCCGACGTGACGTCGAGAGTGACCGACTGAAAGGGAACGTCTCGGTTACATATGGTAACCCTCGTTCCCTGAAGGAGGGAACGGAGACGTCACGTCGGATGACCGATGAAATTGGGATCTCAATTTCGTCGGTCATCCGACGTGACGTCGAGAGTGACCGACTGAAAGGGAACAGAAACGTCTGTAGACGAATTTTGATCCTTGATATGACTAGATAAGGAATGCATCTTTTTCACTGCACAACACAAAAGTCGATATACAAATGAACAATGGTATTGATCAAATATATTAACCAATCCAATATCACAAGAAAACACAGCTGTTTTATGAGAGTGCAATTTCGTACAAATTCGTATGATGTAATTCGTACGAAAATGTACACTGAATTAAAAAGAATTATGAAGCTCCACCCTTGAAACTACCTCTTTAGTGGGGCGAGAGCAAATTGTACGGAAACAAATTTGTGAGGTTGTACGACTTCATAGAATTTGAACTGAATAAAAAAATTAAAATACGCCACTGAATAAAGAATAAAAAATAAAAAAGGGTAATTGTGACTTATCTCGCAATTCTGACTTTTCTCAGAATTGTGTAATACAAACTCGTAATTCTGGCTTTTTGTGTCAGGTTTGTGAGATAAACACTCACAATTGCGAGTATAGATTCAGAATCTTGAGATATATATTCGCAATTACGAGAAATTCAATCAGAATTGCAAGATAAAACCTCACAATTCTGACTTTTTTATCAGAATTGTGAGATGTTAACTCGTAATTGCGATTGAAAAACGTCCAATTCTGAGGGGGAAAAAAGACTGATATGCTCTCAGAACTGCGAGTTTATAGCTCACAATTCTGACTTAACTTAGAATTGCAAAATAAATGAAATCAGTATTATACATTTTATTTAATCTATAAAGTCATAGTTGTGCTGTAAATGATTTTATTTTACACCGCACAACATAAAGGGACCAGATGTCAGTCAGCTGAACAGTATCCCATCACTAGCTCAGATTTCGGTGACACACCAACACGACAATCATCAATTATTTCGTGGGAATGGTTGAATACACTGTAATTAAAATGTTACTTTTGAATGTCAATTTTTATTTCTAATATGCTTGTAAAATGAGTTTGTATGTAATATTGAAAACTATGCTATATTTATCCAAATAAATTAAATTTGTCTTGTAATTTTGTCCATGGGCGTTCTTGCTTATTAAAATAAATTCGCCTTTTGATTATTGCGGTTGCCTTTAATAGTTCTGTGCGTGATTTCTAATTTCCAACCCATTTTAAGCCAGCAATATAGTATTTTTTACACAATACATGAGTTAAGCAAAACAATCCCAGCATGTTGGGTCAAACATTTAACCAACCAGCTGGGTCAAAATAACCCAGCGTGTGATCTGTTGGGTTGCCAAATAACCCCAAAATGGTTGTTTTTAAGCCAGCATTTGTACTTACATTAGTGTACTTACTATTTATTAAAGCAATAATAATTTTAGAAAATGAGAGTGGCCATTCGTCACACAAAACTAGCCGCTATAATGCTATGAAGTTTTGGGTAGTTGTCAAGGCACTGCTCATTTATTATTATTGTTATTTTTTTATGTTTTGATTTGGTTTATAAGGGTGGTTGCAAAACCAAATAACTCATCCAAGTCTCTAAGATATTCTCATCTCTAGATATTTGGTTCAAGTCCCACTTTCAGTTCAAGTCTACACTCTAAAAAATGCTGGGTTAAGTACAACCCAGTGCTGGGTAAAATAGGGACAAACCCAGCAATTGGGTTGTATTTAACCCAGCATTTTTTAGAATGTAAGGTTTTCTTTATCTGTTTGATTGTCTTTTTGTTGTTGTGTAACTGACCTCACACATACACACACTCATTCTGTTTAAAAAGGTTACAACAACTTACAAATAATCCATCAGAAAAACTACAATACAAGCAGAGGAAGAGTTATAAGAGCATTGCTGCCCCAATAGAGCATTGCTCATCTGCAAGAGAGAAAACACTATATTAAAGAAAATCTCATCCTTTTTTCTGCCTTTTATTTCAAGTTTCTCTTGGTTATTTTTAAACCTCTGATGTAGAATCTCCGTTTCATCCCATTCAAGCCTGAATCACTGTTCTTAAGCATGTGTCCATATGCACACAAATACACACCTCTCTCTTTAATCCAATCATTTTCACTATCACAGTGAAATTGACTTCAAGAGAGACAGATGTATAAAGGCTGTCCTCCTACACACAGGGATCCGTATGAACGTATGCACACAAATACGCACACATGCGCGGAGAGACCTGTTTAACAACAGACCTCATTATCCCGTGGTGACAGCCATTTCAGATGCTGTGCTCCCATGCAGAAAACCAGCGGTCTGTGAGAGGCTGTGTATTCTTGCAGTGCATAGCTTTCTGAGCATGCTTACACACACACACTAGCACACACAAACACACAAGTACACACTTGACAGCAGCTGTTTTCTGTTCAGGTTTTGGCAACCCTGGAAACATTCCTTTGTGGGCTATGCTGGCACACCATCCCACACAAGAGTGGGCAGGGATGCACATGTGTGCGCACACAAACACATATATATCGCCAATAATATTCCATCTCCCTAACGTATCGTCAGTACATGCTATTCCCTTATAATCGGCATTGTGAGGTTTGAATCACACACACACACACACACACACACACACACACAATTAAACAGGGATTACCAGCTAAAGCTCCTGGATACAACACACATTTAATTAACATTCACACAATAGCCAGCACAAATAACGCTGCATCTGTGACAGAAACCACAGACTCTCTAAAATCAGTCAATTCATACTGTGTCTCTCACACACAGGCAGCTATTTTTGCATTTAGGGTATATAAAAGGTATTCTGTCAAAAGATGTAGGATGGCATAATTTAAGAAAATAATTTAATATATTTAAATGTATTATATAAATAATACTCACAATAATAATAATAATAATACAAACTTTGGAACATAAAATAGGCATCTGGTGATCAGGGAATATGCACAGTCTATGGATGAAGCAACTCTATCGCAAGGCCATGACAGGCTTAAAAAACCTGGATGCAGCACTTAACAGAATGCCAATGAAGTCAAGGACCTGATGAAATGGTTAATATGGGCTTCAAAAGTAAGTAAGGAATCAAATGTAATTTCCAAATTTTGGATAGCTGGTGAGGGTCTCACCAGAAAAACATCAATATCTAAACAGAAATCTGACTGAGTAAAATTAAGATGTTTGGGGCCAACAAGCAAGATTGTCTTGTCAGTATTTAGTTTTAATAAGTTAGAAGCCATTTTTTTCACCTTGATCATGAATGTAGATGGTTACGGAATAAAATGAGGTAGAAAAAAAAGAGCATTGTTGGGCGGTATAGATTTGAGTGTAATCTGTATATGAATAGAAATTTAAACCACGCTGCCAAATAATCTGACCCATGAGAACTATATTAAAAACAGAAGTGGGCCAATAACTGAACTTTGAGGAACACCTCTAGAAATTGAAAGAGTTTTTGATCTGTATTGTTGTTGTTATTTCTTCTTCTTCT
>NW_015505976.1:241564-271564 GCF_001515645.1 Sinocyclocheilus grahami | reverse complement strand
ATCACGTTGTAGTTGGAAAATTGCAGGGTCTGCACTTTAAATATCTTGCTACTCGTCACATTTTCTTCCCTGTTATCATGACAATGTGAATGAGGGATCACAAAATCAACAGCCTTATAAATGAAGGCCTATGATTTTCACAAAATAAAACAATTGCATGTCCTCAAATGCATGAGTCAGGTATGGAATCTCTCAGATTGGTTTATAGGTGATAGTTGCCTGTATTCAGTACAAAATCACTTGAGAAAATTGCTGTTTCCAGAGCCTACGAATTAGGGCCCGAGTCTGTATTGATTCTTTGCTCATTTTCAAATAGTAACAATTTATTTAAGAGTGATATTGACACTTTAATTCACCCTCATTCTTTCACATCACTCACTTTATTTATTTCTTTTTTTCACTCTCAGCCATAGCTTCACACATGCTGGTTAGTGTAGGCCCCTGAAGCATACTGATATTTAAAGTTTGTAATTGAACATTTTATGATACCTTAAATATTGCTATATCACAGAGTTGGAATGAGCAGAACAGACCGTAGCCTCTGGCAACTGAATGGCATGTATTCAACGGGAAATGAGGTGTAACATTAAAAGTAACTGAGTATCTAAGAGCAGCTGTCATGTTTTCTTTTTTTTCCTCCTCACTAGGCTACAGTGAATTGTCAGATCTTTATTGATTTCATTATAGCCAGATACATTTAGAGTCTTATTACTTAAATAATATTTTAAGATACTTTACAGTTAAAAATCAATGGATAAAAATTACCCTTTAAAATTGACTGTCTTGAAGTGCTTGTAACTGTAATACAAGTTTATTTATTTATTTAGTACTCGAGTGCAGAACTAAAACTAAAATCATGAAACTTTTTTTGTTATTTGAAATAATATAAGCTTTAACTGAAATAAAATAAAGCTTAAGCTCAAATTAATTTGATTTCTGATAGCTGACAAGGCAACATTTCTCATTTTCATATAGTTTAACTTCACGTACTAAAAGAAGTAAAGATTCATAAAAATATATAAAACAAAAAATGCAAAAATAACACAATTACTAAAACTTTAAAATGAAAATGAAAACAGAAAATATAAAAATACTAACTCAAAACATTTATTAAAAAAACAAATAACACTGCTGGAGTGTTCAGACAGAAAAGCTTCCCTAATGCATGTTACAGTAAATCACATGTTTCATTTTCTTTGCAACTTTTGATTGAAAAGCTGGAATTAAAACTCACTGCCACTCAACATTTCTTGGAGTCACAACTTTATTTCTTTTTTTTATATCTTAATTAGAGAGGGGACAATTAATTAGTTAAGTCTATTAATTGTCCATATTTGTTGGGTAATAACTGTGTACCGACACTGACAGCATTGTCATTGAACATTTTCTGTTTAAATTTTATTTTAGTTTCCTGTGGCTCAGTGGTAGATTATTGCGTTAGCAGCGCAAAAGGTCGTGGGTTCGATTCCCAGGGAACACACATACTGGTAAAAAATGCATAGCCTAAATGCACTGTAAGTCGCTTTTGATAAAAGCGTCTGCTAAATGCATAAATTAAATTACATTTATTTGTGTGTGTGTGCGCACATATATATTACATACCATATATATATACACAGTATTTTTTACTTTACTTTTTTTTTATATGGTTTCTGTTTTAACTATAATAACCCTTGTATAAGGACGTACTGTCTCAGTATTGGCAATAGAAAAGGCCATATAGTTTAAACGTTTAAGTATCTAACATAGTTTGTTCAGTGATTTCATGATAGGATTATTTTGAATGGCCTTCAATAAGGAACGTGCATTGTCTTTGAATGCTGTGTGGACAGATGTGAATTATTTTATAGAATACTCTAGTTATGAATGATGGTTTTAGCAGCATATGGAACAGAAGGTTACATTGTTATCTGAACTGCATATATTGATATGGATATTAATATGGGGAGATAAGACTCTCTTGATTTCCTGCTGTAGTGAATGTGCATCTCTGTGCATTAGCACGTTATCACAGCTGGACAAGATAGAATAACGGGCGGGATTTGAAAATGAACGTGCGTTTCTCTTCTGCTCCACTGACCTGACCGATATTGCAGCATAAACCCATGAATAAAAAGTAGTCATATGCATTCCCTCCACAACTATCCCATTTTTTTTTCATTCCAATTGCATTGATGTTTTCTTTTCTTTTTTTCCAATTCGTCTGTGATGAGTTTGTTGATGGCCTCCGATTGGTAAACGGCACGATGCAGTGCCACCTGTCAGTCAAATTGGGTGTTATGGTCATGGAGATGCCACGGTTCACGCGCTCATCCACAATCCATCAATTTATATTTGCGCTCCAATCATGGACCTGATTACCGCACGGGGCAACCAGCTATCTGTGTGTGTGTTTGTGATGAGTGTTTCACAACCTATCCATACACAAATCCAATCAAATTCACTGTATGCTGACAAAACAATAACAGATAAACAAACACCAGCTGGCAACACATTTAAGAAAATAATGAATGCCACAAACATTCTTCTGCTCTTTATATATATGCAAAATCATAATTATTTGCTATTAGTAATAATTAAACTTAATTCTATAGGATTTGATATGAAAATACTTAAAGGAGTATCTTTAAATACTTACAAACTTAGCAATCGTGAATTGTTTATTTCTATAAGTCATTCATTCATTCATTCATTCATTCAGGTGTATGTACTAATCATAAAGGTTAGTGTTACAGACGAAAATAATTTGATCACTTTTGTTGTTTCCCCCCCAAAATCAAATAAATTAAAAATGCATTTAAAGATGACTTAATTTTATTTAATGATTATTATATCTTTACATTTAAATAGTTAAGATGTATTAAATTATTTTCAATGTAAACTTGTTACTTAATTACATGTTTTTTATTTATTTATTTACTTTAACACATATATCTTTACATTTAAATAGTTACGATTTTATTTGAAAGTTTATACTTTTGTAATTATTAAATTTTTTCCCATGTATTTTATTAATGTTTTTTTTTTTTACACTCATAAATAGCTTGAAGTGTACCAGCATGCATTTAAATTGCTTGTGATGACAAAGTGGTCAAAATATTAAAAGATCTAGTACAGAAGTAGTACATATATAAATGCATACATACATACATACAAAAAAAAAACCCTACTAATGTATTTAGGATTTAGGGCAAATAATTGGATTACATAATTTTATTAGTTTTTGTTGTTGTTGTTGCTTTACTAAACCACAAATAAATTAACCCTTTGATGCACATCATGGGTCTAAAGTGACCCGACTGAGTTTAATTTTTCTATATCTTTATAAATTAATTTCTTCATTCAGAATTCCAGGAATTCCTCAATTAACTTGTTTTTGATCATCACAAATTCTTATTCTTTCTTTCGTAATTTTAGAATAAAAATCATTTTTGTGTCATTTATTCTTTATTTTTTCTTTATTTTATTGTCTTTTATTATTCCAGATAGTCTTTAAATATGTTGTTTTTGACTAACACAAATCATTTTGTTTATTTATCCTTCCTTACTTTATAAACAAACACAGTTTTTCTATTTCTACATCAATTTTACACACATGGGTCTAAAATTACCCATATAGAAACCTTTAATATTTGCTAATTTGTTTGCCAGGAGGAACATATTTACTGCAGAAAACTTTTCACCTGCCCCACATTTCACAACTCAACAAGGCTGCTTTTGTATAATTGATGCATTTAGTCTTATTTTATCATTTATTACCACAGAAAATATTTGATATATTGTGAAAGATAACGATATAATATTTAAATGTTAGGCTAAGGTTACCTTGACCTTGAAATCTATTACTAGTAAGACAGAGAAACACGTCCAATATTATTAGCTAGCTTATTGTTGACATATTTTAATTTAGCTAGCTAATGTTAGCTAGGTCAACAAAATAAAAGTCAAAATAATATGTTATTATATACAAGTATATATCATTGCTGTCAGGCAGAAACCTCGCATCTCCACATTTCATAATTTTTATTTTTTGTCATAAATCAATACTACTGGTCACCCTTTATGTCTGTCAGTGTTCCTGAAAAGTAATGGTTTTGGACATTCAAGGTTTCTGTCTGACAGCGACAATATATAATCAGTATATACATGATCAACTGCTTGTTGTGCACTCTTTATCTAGAGTGTTAGTATGGCTGATCCCAGACATTCTAGATTAACGGCTGAAATGTTTGTAGAGATGCTGCATGATGAGGAAGATCAGGCAATTCTTAGTCCTGAGTCAGAGTCTGAAATATCTGATGCTGATGACCTAGACTATGTGCCACAGTCTCAGTCTGGAGTTGTGGGTGTAAATCCAGCTCTCTTAGATGAAGAAGACTCATTTGATGACATTGAAGACTTGTCTGATGAGTCCTCTGAAGAGGAAACTCAGACCCAGTCCAATAGATTGAGTAAAAACGGTAAGCTGAGAACATGGAGATGGGCCCATGGTGCTGTGGTGCAATGTACTGGATGTTGCCACCCTCAGTGCCTACACCAGGGGTGGCCAGTGTTGGTCCTTAAGAGCCACAATCCTGTAGAGTTCAGCTTCAACCCTAATCAAAAACACCTGAACAAGCTAAACAAGGCCTAAGGGTTACTAGAAAGCTACAGGCAGTACAGGAGTTTTTAGGTTGAAGGTTGAAGCAAAACTCTGCAGGACTGTGGCTCTCCAGGACTGACGCTGACCATCCCTGGCCTACACCAACTTTACTGAGCAACACTCTGATTGCATGGGTGATGTGACCAATGCACAAATGAGCTGGTCATGCCACATATGAAGAGGTGCTTGCAGGCCAGGCCCCACCTTCAAAACCATATTACAGAGGCAATGGGAAGATGTGGGATAAAACAAAACAAAACAAAACACAGCCACCACACGGGCCAGAGGTATACATCAGACATGAGGGTCAATCGAAGAGGAAGAGGTGCAGGATCTGCCCAGCTGCCAAAGACAGACAAGTCAGCAGCTGGTGTTCAGTGTCAGGCCTGTTTGCAAGGAGCACAAACCTGTAGTTGTCTTTTGTGAGGCATGTAAGCACTGAGATGGCAATTTGAGATGGCGCTGTACCTGAGTGATTTTATTTTGTTAGATTTATTTTCACTACAGTTGCATGTAGTGCATGACATTTCAATTTCAGTGTTATCAGTTGTCAGTGATATGTGTATGTTATGTGTGACAAAGTGGCAACTAAACATATTTAAAGTGTTAAATGTGTTGGTCTAAATAACTGCTAAAATAATTATTTTAACAAAATGTCTTTATTCTTTTGTTTTTTTCACGCTTGCCTAGATGGGTCATTTTTGACCCATGTGTGTAAACCTGATGTAGTAACACAAAACCTAAGAAAAAAATAAAATATTAATTCATGGTCATCGTAAAGAGATATTTTGAATATTCATGGATCATGGAATTTATAGATCAGAGAATATTAAATGCTGAAATAAACAGATTTCAAAAGATAAAACAAAACTATTTTAACACTCATCCATCGCTTTAAGTGTACCAGCATGCATATAAATTGCGTGTGATGAAATTGGTCGAAATATCACCAAATCATCAGAAGTAGTACATAAATACATACATACTCTCTTTCTTCCTTCGGCTTGCTCCCGTTTTATCAGGGGTCTCCACAGCGGAGTGATCCGCACAACCGATTTGGCACATGTTTTTCGCCGGATGCCCTTCCTGTCGCAACCCAGCCTTGAGAGTGCACTAACTAGTGCAACCCCAGTGTTGGGACAACATACATACATACATACATAACAAAACAAAAAAACCTTCCAGAGTATTTAAGATTAAGGGCAAATCCAGAAGTCTGCAGAACTGAGAGCTGTACAGACAGGCCAACAGCAGGTGAACTCCTACATTTAGAAGTCACTCTGTACTCTGTACTTTCACTATGCTAAATAATTCACTGGTTGTTTAAGGCTACATAACCCTGGTTTCCCCTAGCCTACTCTTACACTGACCATTCTCTCTTTCTCTCTATGCGGAGAGTGTTAGAAAACAAAACTTTCTTGACCCACAGTATTTCAAGACTAGACTATTACATTTGGACACTGACTATTTCATTAGACACTGAAAACCGTTCATTTGTTAGCCTTGTATGTTTCAAAGCATAAACCCTTTTACATGTACAGCTATGCGTCACAGCAATATTTGTGAATTCCTTTCCTCTTTCTAAAGACGGAGTTGGAACTGGAATTCCTAAAACTCAATGATGGAACTTCTAACACGAATTAAGTCATTTGCATAATTATCACAGAAGCTCAATAAGGATGAAATATTGACATATAAATGAAACAGTCAATGGCACCATTTTAATGTCAAATTAGGGATTTTAAGTGCATTAAAGGTAATGCATTTAATTAATATATTATAAATACAATAAAATTCCATTAAGTCATTATTCTATGTCCCCAAGAACAGGGTTGGGACATCTTTTAAGTTTTTTGTAGATAAAACGGTCAATACATTTATGTATCAGTCGATATGACCAAAAGGAACTGTTTATTTCCTGATTAGTAGTGCAATTTCCTTTAAATTTGAGCACTTACGTTCTAATTCAAGTTAATTTAATTTGAAATGAATGAAGATAAGTCATGTCAACATGTTTAGGTGGGGACAGCAGAACAATGTTATAAAAATAGCTTTAACATTTACTGTACATATTGTGGCGAGTATCCCGAGTCCAGATTAGCGTCGCCCTGGAAACGCCGCAGCCACACTGATCACCGACGCACAACACCTGTGCGCGATGAGTGGCGCACCTGGAGCTCGTTCCCGCTGGCCTTAAAAGCCAGGACAAGAGACACCAGCGGGAGAGCACCCCAGAGCTCCAGGCGGCATTAACGATTGTTCTCCTTATTTCACAGAGTCTGAAGGCACCCAGGGAGAGGGATCTGCACCACGGCACTTCACCCCACGAGCACCACTCTGAGACGGGCACCGAGCACCAGTCATCAAGGGCACGGCGGAGCCCGGGGCCTGGGCCTTCGAGGTGGGCATTGTGCCGGATCTCCCTGTACCTCTGCTCCTGGGACGGGACTGGCCGGGGTTCCAGAAGCTCCTCCTTGGATCCAGGATGCCACGCCATACCGCCCGGAACGGGCCACGGCGACCCCGTCACGGACCACCCAGCCCCAGGCCGGTCTACCTAGCGACGGACAGCGAGAGGGAGGGTGAGTGTCAGCCTCCTAACCTGCCATCTGTCTACCTTGATGCGTTTTCCCAGGTCACGACCGGGGGCTCGTTCGGAAGGGAACAACGCGAGGACAACCGCCTACGGAACTGCTGGGATCAAGTGCGCCGCATTGATGAGGTAGACAGGCTCCCGGGGCCTCACCCCCTCCCTCATTTTGAAATACGCAATGGTCTGCTGTACTGTGTCGCCCACAGGCGGGGGGAAGACAAATTCCTCCTGGTAGTGCCTGCCACCAAATCAGGGGGGGAAGTGGCGAGTATCCCGAGTCCAGATTAGCGTCGCCCTGGAAACGCCACGGCCACACTGATCACCGACGCACAACACCTGTGCGCGACGAGTGGCGCACCTGGAGCTCGTTCCCGCTGGCCTTAAAAGCCAGGAGAAGAGACACCAGTGGAAGAGCACCCCAGAGCTCCAGGCGGCATTAACGATTGTTCTCCTTATTTCACAGAGTCTGAAGGCACCCAGGGAGAGGGATCTGCACCACGGCACTTCACCCCACGAGCACCACTCTGAGACGGGCACCGAGCACCAGTCATCAAGGGCACGTGTGATCAGTGTGTGGGCAAATAAATCACCCTCCGGGGCTCTTTCGACCAGTACCGAGTCTGTGCTCTCATTCCCCCCGCGACAATATTTAAGTTCAAAGCACAGTCTTTACCATTTTAGTCAGGAAGTTGTAGGTTTTCTTAATCTAAAAAAAAGAGACATGTCAGCGTATATGTGGTCCACATTTTCAAACCCTCTGTCCAAGCAAAAGAGGAAAATGCTTGAGCAAGAAAATTTTAGCGGTAAGAGGCTCCAGCAGAATCGTTCAATTGACTTACATAATACTTGAGTAGTGACACTGAGCATATTGTATACTGTGAGAATAAACACTTTGCTATACACACACTGCTGACTTCCCTTAAGCGCTGTCATCAGTATAATAGATAGTTTTAGTGCTGTCAAACTGTGTAATGATCATTACCCACAATCCTTTACAAAAGCCTTTCCCTCCCCATGGTGTGTCAGTAAGATGCATGCGGAATGTTCTAGATCAGATCAAGCAAATGTGTCTTCACGAAAGATATGTATGATTGCGTAGTCTGCATTGTTTGTTTCTCTTTATGCAAATCTCTTTGGCATGACAAAAAATGGTCAGGGAGGTGTTTCAATCTGCTTGATGAGTGTGCTCACAAGTGCAAAGACACTTTCAATAAGAAAAGATCATTAAAATTGCAGCTGGAAGCCTGTCATAGTCAACCTGAAGACATATGGAATGTTTGTATTTTTTCATTACAACTTTCCATTGTCTTTGACCCTCAGAATTAAACACACACGAATGAATGAATGAATGAATGAACAAATACTGTCAAAACTAATATTTAAATGAATTGTTTATATATATATATATATATATATTTTTTTTGTTTTTTTTTGTTTGTTGCTTTTGCTTAACTTTAATTTTATAAAAATAAATTAATACCAAATGAAATAAAGTTGCTTGGGCATTTGCAAACTGTACCGTTTAAATCATAGTAATTTCGTTTTTGTTTAAGTTTTAAATGTCCATACTTTTGTCCATGTATTTAGAATAAGTACACTGTAAAAAATAAATTGCTGCCTTAATTTTTTTCCAAGTACAATCAACTTTGCTGTTATTAAGTTAAATTACATAAAAAAATTTGTTGAACCTTGTACAACTAAATTAAAGTTGAATATTGCTTAACTTATTTTGATGCGTTAAAGTAATGTAAAAACATGTTGTCATAACTTACTGGTCATATAATTTTTTACAGTGTAATATATGCATGATTTAAAGATGATTAAATACATTGAAATTTGTTATACAACTTATAAAAACAATGAAATATTGTTTAAGTGCAGGCTGTTATTGAACTTTTAAGATGTCTTTATGTAAAGGACCTCTATAATGACTTTAATCTATAATATATTTACTGTTTTCAACTCAAAATTAATTATTTACTGTCAAATGTGGATTTCCATGGGACAAAATGTGTAATTTCGTTGGCAATTTGACTTATTTGAACAATACTACAGTAACAGGATACTAATATGATGATGATGATGATTATTATTATGATTATTTAATAATAATAACTGACCACCAGTGATAAGTCAGTTGGTAGTATGAACATCTGTGGAAAATGGTTTTCTAATATGTTAGTCTAGAGATTTTCACTCACACTCAGCTTCATATCATTAATCCTGTGCATTGGCTTTTTGGTATCAGGGTGTACGTTTATCCAATAATACATGTTGTTCCTAGAGATAGGAATGTCTAAAATTAATTACAGTCTAGACAGCCTGCCCGTCAGATAGATTGAGAGAAAAAACTGAGAGAATGAGAGAGAGAAAGAGAAAACAAATGAAGTTGTTCAGTTAGATGAGTGATATCACACACCGCTGCCCTCCAGCATCAGATGCCCAAAAGTTCAGACTTCAGAAGTTCATTCAAATATGAAAATGTCAAAGTGAAACATAATGGCAATGAAAATACTCAATGACAGTAAATGGTGACCAGGGGCTGTCAATTTCCAAAAATGACAAAAATAAAACATGTCCATATGATATGGGTGTTGTCACGAATCCGGTCCATGAACTTCCGTCTGCTAGCCATCAGAGGTCACCCTTTCCATTTTCATTGACTCTCGCACTACACACTGTTGCATATCACCCCGGACTACATATCCCATCATTCATTGCACTGATTGCACACAGCACTGATTGCACAAAGCACTGATTGCACACAGCTGTTTCATATCACTCACTCACTATTTAACACTTTCTCTGATCCCTTCCCTCTGCCGAGTATTGTATAGCGTTTATCACTCTCATAGCGATAGCTACTCTACGGAACCTGTCTAGTTTGTCCATAGCTTTAGCCTTAGTCTTGCCTTGTCTGTTTTCTCGCGTCCTGATCTTTGCCTGTTTTCCTGGATTTCTCCCTCTCGTCTTGCCCCTGTGATTCTGTCTGCCGATCGTTGACCTACGCTAGCCCTAGGACTATTCTTGTGTTTTGCCCGCCATATACCTGTTTGCCATTGTTCGACCCTGCCTGTTATGACCACATCTCTTAAATAAAAGCTTGCAGATGGATCCACACGTCTCACGTCTCGTCAGCCCCGTTACAGGTGTCACAATACGAAAACAGTGAAAATGTGAAATATTGACATTGTGTTGATACTATAACACTGTAAATAATATTTCAGCACTAGTATTTGGATTATCTGGTTGACTCCACCTCCTTACACTCATATTTTGAGTGTGATTCAATGGCCAACAAAGAGAAAACAAAAAATAAAGTTAAAGATTAATTTGACTAACGGCATATTTATAATTTCTATAGATATCACAATAATACTGTTGTATTGTGAATTCTTCTTACAATCTGATATAGTGACAGCTCTACGTACTCTTCTTACTCTTCTCCTCACAGTTCTCAAAGCTCATTCAGTTTGTGAATATTTCAAGCAGAGTTTAGTAGATTACTTACAATTTGTAGTCCATTATAATCCTGATTCTAAATGACATGACAAAAATTGTAGTTAGTAACGTAATCCCTTACATTACACATTTTAGGTACTTTTTGATTACTTTTGACCTAATTCGTTTATCACATTGATTTGAACAAGATAATCGTGTACCATATTGATACAAAGAGTAAGAAAATATAGTTCATTCATTGTAATTAATAATGTGAAGTGCATTAAACATGACTTTACATTATCAAGGTCTGGGATTCATAAAGGAACTGCAGAGGGGTTTTGAGTTTAATGAAAAGCTAATAATTAAATGATAAAAATGTCAAATGTAAATAAATAATTTTGAAATAACATCCATCAAAATAAAACACTTACTAAAAAAATGAAAAAGTTTACCTGCATGTCATGATAGTGCCAATGTGTCAACTCTGAAGGGTTAAACATGGCACGTCATAAGATGTATCACATCAACTTTAACATAAATATTGCCAAACAATATTAAAATCACAAAAAGCTATCGATTTCAGAGAACAAAATATTGACCTTGAGTTATATACTGTAAACTCTTCCAAAATAAAGGTTTTCGGAGCAATAAAATAACCACTTTGGGTTCATCAAAGAACCGTGAAAGGATTTTAAAAGAACCATTTTTTTTTCTTGGCGTGAAGAACATTTGAATAATCTGAATAACCATTTTCCACTAGTGTGTGCAATAGAAAAGCTCCATGGATGTTAAAGGTTTCTCATGGAACCATCAATGCCATTAAAGAACCTTAAGAGAAGGCTTTTGTCTATTTTGTAGCTTGATAGCATTGCATCACTATTCACTTTTGAAAAAAAAAATTGTTCAGACAGCAGATATAATTTTTTAAAATATTTTATTACTAGTGGGTGCATGACACTATAGTTAATAAATGTAAGTGAAGATAGCTAAATAAAGTGAACTGTGACATATTATACCCAAACATTCTTCATAGAGTGGACTACCAGTAAAATTTGGGATCAAAAAATATTCAGACACTTTGACCTGACCATGTTTTGCCCTTTTTACACCACAGACTGAACAAAATTAAGCATTGTTTGGTAATTGGCTGATCTAAATTGCTATTATCTAATTGTGTACTTAAATTTAACATCTGAATAATTTTTGGTTGATTGTAATCTATTAAATACCTTTCTATCGAAGTTATCTGACATTATCAAGATGAATTTGTTCTGACACAGTTCTTGTCACACTGTTTTACCATTTTCTAAACTAGAGCGAATAAACTGTGATATAATGTTGAAGGTGTGTGAATAATTTTTGGTTTGACTGTACGTAAAAGAGCTGCATGAACATTCTGCTGAAGTTCTCCTTTCGCATTCCATGTAAGCAAGAAAATTACACATGTTTGGAATTATATGTGGGTGGGTAGATGAAGAGTGTTTTCATTTTTAGGTCCAAACAATAATCTGCGTCACTGCTGTGTGATCGCCAGAAGAATGGTGACAGTGACGGAGGAGGTGTGTGGTGCCCTGTGTGCGTATAATCAGCCCCGTCTCTCCTCTTTAATAGGGGCAGGACGGGGCTATGCAACAGCTGCTGTCAAAACCAAATTATCCAGCCAGAAAGATGACCGACCCTGCCCTCTCAATCAACCTCCACACCGGCTCTCTGCTCTGGGTCACGCTCGGCCCGGCGCCTCCCTCTCCTCTCTGGAGTGTTGGGGGTTCGTACCTCACCTCTCCTCCCCTCCGTCTGTCACTTCATTTTCGAGAGTAATTCATTTTTCACACGGCTAAATTGTTCCACGTCGGAGACTGACCCAGCTCTGTTCTAATCTACCGGGTTGACCCGCACTAACTCCGAGAGAGCGGCTAAACAAAGATGCCAACTCACGTATGCATGGGCGCACACATGCAGCCCTAATGTCTGAGCACAGTGATGCAAATGGGTCTGTTGTGCTAAGTAGACAGTTTGGTGAACGCATTAACACTGTGCACACTCGTTCAGTGCTATCCCTCAAGCAACTGCTTATTTGGCATACGTTCAAACACTCAATTATTAATTGATCTGTACTGAGTTTCTTTTATTCTGGTCTCATGTGTCAGTGGGTTTTACAAGGAATTATAATGTGGAGGGACCCTGAATGTTGAAAAGGAGAGTGTGACAGAATGAAAGAAGAGAGACCGAAATATGAGTAGGTCCATTTCTGGCTAAGAACAGCCTGCTTAGACAGGGAGTAAAAAACAACAACATCTGACTGACATGCAAGGAGACTAACTTTGGTTTGGTTTGTTTTTAGTGTCAGGTTTATCTGAAATAGATTCTACCACAAAAATAAACCAGCACGGACATAAATTCATTCAAATAATCCCACGGCTGTCACCGCGAATGGTTGGGGAATGGAATAAACTGAAAAATAAACTGGAAAATGTGAATAAGCTTCAGGCTTCAATTTTTGTCTGTCCAGAAGTAATAAGTAATGATTATCTCAAAGACATAACTCAGACAACAAAGCAGAATATACAGGGCAGTAAGAAAGTTATTTCCCTTAACCAGGAAATTAACGTTCTTAGAATTGACAAGACAGTTGACCCTGAGAGGTCAGCTAAATATCTACAGCGGATCTAAATATTCATAATTAATTATAACTAATTATGATTAATTATTCATATTTCCCATGAGCTGATTCGTTACATTGTCTAGTTGAATTCCTGCTGTGTTTGTACAAGACAAGATAGTCACAAGTATTATTTTGTGTTGTTAAAACAGTTAAGAAGCCTAGTGATCAATACCCAAAACATATTCTTGTAATCGGCTATGTTAGTCTTGGGTCACATCTGTAGCGAGTTATGAATTACATGCCATGGTTACTTAGTGTATGTTCAGTTATACAATAACAGCAACAATTAAAGATTTAAAAAAGCAAAATAGCTAGAGAGCCAGTCAGATAAACAGATGTGCCAGCATGTAACTATCCTACTGAGGCTCATATGGTAATTGGTCACATAATAATGTGGACCCAAAAGTAATGAAACATCTGAATGCGTATCTAGACCAGGATATGTGAGTGGAGTGGAGTAATAGCGATTTCCCTTCCCCTCTTAATGCATTCTGTAATAAGTCCACTTGAACTCCACTCCAGGTTTTAAATTTCCCATTCCATCCTCCAACATTTTTCTTTACAAATCCTTGTTTTGTACTTCTAATTTGTGACCGGTGTTTTGTTTTGCTCTTTCCTCTGTACTTCCGCATTTGTCATTTCTCATGCTACCTCATCCAATGAATCACTACTCTTTCGTGAACGTGCGTACAAAAGTTAGAGGAAGCTAGAGATTGCGGTTTACAAAGTTTTAAATATGGATTTTTTTTTTTACACAAATGCATCGATTCGCTTCAGGAGGCATTTATTACCCCCCCCCACCCCACAAGAGCTGTGTGGAACAGTTTTTATGATGGATGGATGCATTTTTTTGGGCTTCAAAATCTCTAACCCCATTCACTGCCATTATAACGCTTGAAAGAACCAGGACATTTTTTTATATGACTTTGATTGTATTTGTCTGAAAGAAGAATGTCATATACACCTAGGATGGCTTGAGAGTGAGTAAATCAAGTGGTAATTTTCATTTTTGGGTGAACTATCCCCTTTAAAGCACTAAGAACAAAATATTTCTTTGGAGAACCAATTAATCACACTTTTATAGCATTGCTGCAAAAACGCTTTTGGTTCCTCCTGCCATCTTAATTTTTAGTAGTCTATCTGTGAAAGGCACACTTTGTTTTCATCAGTATGTCTTTTTAATATAATACATTTTTGGACTTCTATCCATATTTTTTACCATAAGAGTGGGCTCAGCCATTTTAAATAAATAAATGAATAAATAAATCCACTCATTTTTCCAGAGGCTGGGCAGGTATTTTTATTGTCCAGTAAATTTCAACAAATTATATGTTAATATAATGCTTTGACAGAGCAATTAAGAGAACGTCTATGGCCCAAGATCCTAATTTTATGCCCCTAATTTAATACACCTGCTTCATTTCTGAGGTTATCACTTGACAAGTTGTAAATCAGATAATCACTTTAAACTTTTCAAAATTCTAGAGTTTTTCTCTTGATGGTTCCAACAGACACACATACACAGAGATAAAAGTGAATGGCATGTGAGTGGACCCAGGTTAATTACAGTTCATGATAAAAATCTTTAATGGTTGTCTATTAAAAGGTAATTAGAGGATGTGAGTGTGCCTGATAACTTATCTCGGCACCTTCGTCTGCCCCAGCCTCGCTATCTCAAACACCACTCACATAAATGATCACACTATGAAAAGAGATGAAAAGCAGTGGAAAGAAATAGAATGTTTTTGAGAATACAGGTGTAAAACCTGACATTTTTCATGCAAATATCTACAAGTAATGTTATGGAATGTTTCTTTCTTTCATTCTTTCTCTTGCTTTTCTCTTTCTCTCATATGAATTTTTCATCTGCTTGCTGGGGCCTCATGTTTTATTAAGGCTCTTGGTGTCATCCACCAGGATGTTCAACATTATGAACCATCTTTTATATATGATGGACAATCAATGATGGCCTACCTTATATTACACAAACTACAGAATAACAGAGGTTCTGCACTGGTTAGTATCTCAGTCAGAACAGGCAGGAAAGGGAGACAAGATGTCCAATTTAAATTTCGAGACCTCTTTCAGCAAGGGGACCTCAGAGACGTCAACTGTCAAGGCTTTAGGGTGGATAAACCCAAAAAATGTCTTGGGGGTTAAAGATAGATCAAAAGTGTTTACCATTGTGTACTGGCTGTTTTGTGGAGTTCCAGAACATCATGTATGGGTAAAATTTGTAAAAATGAATGCTCCCTTTCCCTAGTGCCACCTACTACCAACTAGCAAGTAGCGTGTAGGGGTTTTGGTATAAGTCTACTGGCAATTTCAAAAAAGTACAAACCGCTTCATAGATCCTGCTCTATACTATCTGTTTCGATTGGAAAACATAAACAGTAGAGTAGGTCAACCATTCAATATGGTCTTTGAAAGCTGCAGGTTGTTAAAGGGGTCATAGGATGCCCATTTTCCACAAGTTGATATGATTCTTTAGGGTCTTAATGAAAAGTCTGTAACATAGTTTGGTTAAAATTTCTCAATGGTAGTGTAAAAACCACCTTTTTTACCCTGTCAAAAACAGCCCTTGTCTACAACTGCTCCAGCAGTGAAACAATGGCGGACTGATGACAGCTCACTCAGGGCAGGTCTAAGGGAAGACGCCAGTCCAGTCTGTGCTGAAACGCTACTGTCAATCAAACTATCGTGGGAGGGGCCTGTCTGCGTGACGTCACGCAGACAGGCATCTGACATCGGCTCGATTTGAGAAAGGGGTAAAGATTTTAGTAGATTAACAAAAAACCACTGGGTGGATTTTTATCATTTTAGGATGGTTGTGTACACACACTGCCAACACACATTTCAGTTCAAACAACTTGTAAAAGTGCATGTAGTATTATATGACCCCTTTAAGGCATAGGTAAGCGTATCAAACATGTTGCTCGATCCTTGTTTTAGGATTAAGAATCACCTTCTAAATCATTGACCTTTAACAATTTAGCAGATTGTGAGCAATTTACGAATGGGGATCAACACAAGAAATTCATCAGACAGGATATATATTAGCCATACTGCAATGTAGTGGTTTGGGAGTTTGTTTATGAGAGTTTATGTTGCATCCAGTAAAAGTGTCTCTGATTGCATGACTGACTTGGACCACTGACATACCCTGACTGGCCATCACGCCGTGGACAATATGGTCAACAGGACATGAGATTTGAAGGCTGTGGAATCTGCAAATGATCTGTCCCTTGGAAACTACCAAGGTCCTGGTGCCACTACTGTTTATTAGGTGGCCCTTAAGTGGCCTGGATGTTGGCCTTATGTGGCTGGCTGCAAGTCCACCAAATGTCACAAATCCATTCTGATAGATGGTGTGATGCATTACAACTTTATCGCAACCAAGTGTAATGCTGAGATATGTTGAAGAAACTGCAGAACTTTGTAGGACTACAAGAGTGGATCCTGTGTCTTCTTCCAAACCTTTGAGGTATAAAATTGTACACACCTATGGCATATATGGTCTCATGGATGTCAAATCAAAATGAGCTCTGGGTTGAGACAGACTCTGAATTCTTGTTCCCATACGGCAGATCCTGTTTGGGATTCAAGAAATGCCTGAGGATGTCCATAGGATTCAACACGTTCAGTAGTCAATGAAAGGTCTTCAGTGCAAAAGAGGCAATATCCTCCCTCTCTATCGATCAATGACTGAGCATGTTTGGGATGCCATGGGGTAAATCAAGTAAAATCAAAAAATGGCCTTCAATGGTTACAGGGTTTTGGTGCTTATTCGTATTACCGATTCAGAATTCTCTGTTTTTTTGTGGCTCTTGCTGAGATCCCAAGAATGCCAAACAAGCTAAAGAAGAAATGGACTGAGCCATCTACAACCTATCCAGTCCATTAGCCAGCCAATGAAGGCCTAGGTAAACATTTATGTAGTGGAGCAGCTCTCATCCTCTCTGAAATAGCTAAATGACAAATTCCATGATAAATTCTTGTAGATCTCTCGGCGGGTCACTAGATCTAGTATATGACATCATCGAAACTCAACTCACATATCAAACTGAAGCCCTGAAGCCATGTACCAGGAGCTTGCAGGCCGGTGGAAACAAGAAAACTGAAATAGCTGGACATCAGAAGCCAAAAACCACTCTCCTCTTGATTTTGAAAGGCACTGGAAGAGTTCCACATGCCTGGAATTACTGCCATCCCAAAAGAGGTGCCACCTCACATCATCAGAACCACTATATGGAGGCCTCGGCTAATGCAGCCTGACAACAAGAAACTTGTACGAGCTTTTCTGGGTGGCAGGTTATTAGCAGTGATTTTGCCCAGTTTCCACTCTGTATCATGTCCTTTTTCACATATGGTATGATGATATGAAAGGATAGCTGGAAAAATAATCTCCATACCCTAGGTGGTACAAAGTTTCTACACCTTGAAGACAGCCCTCACTGAGGCCATATTATCCACTGGGATCTAAGTTTGGCTGATTAGCTTCAGCAGTTAACCCCTGCTGGTAGATGCTGTAGCCACACTATTAGGAGAGCCAATGAGGCAACTTCCCAGGCAGCCCTCTGGTCTTTTGGACTGGATTGTCAAAAATATAGTGTACCTTTTGATCATATCCAGTGACTACAATGCCACCCTCGTCCCTGTATTGGAGAAGTACTACTACATCTCCAAGCGCATTTACACCAAAGATGCACCTCCTCATGAAGTTTCCATTTTCGTTCCACCTTAACATTTATTGTAATATACACAAAACCCAGCAAAAACTTTTTAAATTGAAAACCATATCAGCAAACAAACAAAACAGAATAAAGCTGAAGAGATAAATCACTCATCTTGGTACTATATATGTGCAAATAAATGTGTTTGTCTGCTTTAAAACATATTTTTAAGAAAGGTGAACACAATGGAGTTGTGTCTTAGTAGTAGGAAATGTGGGTTCAAGCCCTGATGTTTCCCTGATGTTATGTTATATCTTCACTTTTTCTAAAAGCAACAAAAATACAGTCCTCCACATTATTTTAGAGAGTTGTTTTTCTTCTTTCCTATTGATCTCTTTTTGTTTCAGTCTTTGAATGTTAATAGCATTTAAGGTTGATTTGTTGCCATCACGGCAACATTTATTTTTAGCTACTTCAAATATCATTGAAATATTGGCCTAGAAAGCATCAAGACTATTTTCTGCATTTGTGGATTTTGATTGTCTTATAAGCGCCTTGTGTGACACTCAGCTACACAGAATAATCAGATACTATATTCAATCACACACACACACACACACACACACACACACACACACGTATGTGGTCTTTCCTCACCTCCAGCATTCATAGATTTTGATACTAAGATAACTATAATCAGACGTAAACATCAGATGTGTTTGCACAGTGCCATACTGAAGAAGGAGAATTATGGGTTGTCAGCAGATTTGGGCCATGTTAATGCTTATATCAGTGCCCTGTGTGTTTGTGCTACAGGAAAACTACATACTGAATAGATCTCTAGACTTTGTTATCGGTGACAAGTGGGTCACCACATATTCTTGTTTAGTTGGCATCTCTACTATAATTTGGCTAAGTTCTTTGGAGCAGTAAACCAATAAATATAAAACTTTATAATAACCATGAATTAGTAAACAGTTGCAGCGATAGTCAAAATACATAATCATATGTATATATTTTTTGTTACAGTGGCTAGAGGTGTTGTTAAACTGGAACATAATTACAGCTGTCCACCATTCTACTAAAAAGTTTATTCCAATCTATCTATCTATCTATCTTTATAATGCATAATAAAAGTAGTTTTAATGCATTAATTATGCCTTGTAACGCACCTTATAATGCATTGTTTAATCTCATGAATAATTGTAACTGTGTTTTTTAGAATCAATACAAAGTAAAAACAAAACAAAAAACATAAATTGAGAGAACAAAGTGAACAAATTGAGAGAAAACAAACAAACAAACAAACAAATAAATAAATAAATAACCCTTACATTGGAAGTATATGGGCCAATACAAAGTTTGAAGACCATCAAATATCTTTTGATGGTTTGGATTTATTTAATTTATTCAAGTAGAATCAGTTTTATTCAAGTCAACTATCAGTTCTGTCTGAACATTAACCAGCCCAACATAGCAACACAGACTCAACCAATGGCACGAGTTCAGGGTGTCCATTCTACTAAAAAGTTTATACCAATCTATCTATCTATCTATCTATCTATCTATCTATCTATCTATCTATCTATCTATCTATCTATCTATCTATCTATCTATCTATCTATCTATCTATCTATCTATCTATCTATCTATCTATCTTTATAATGCATAATAAAAGTAGTTTTAATGCATTAATTATGCCTTGTAACCCACCTTATAATGCATTGTTTAATCTCATGAATAATTGTAACTGTGTTTTTTAGAATCAATACAACAAAGTAAAAACAAAACAAAAAACATAAATTGAGAGAACAAAGTGAACAAATTGAGAGAAAACAAACAAACAAACAAATAAATAAATAAACAACCCTTACATTGGAAGTATATGGGCCAATACAAAGTTTGAAGACCATAAATGTTTATCATTTGAGCTGTAAAGTTGTCTCAACCACCTCTCACAAAGTGATATTATTTAACTGCCACTGATGTATTTCCCATGTAATTTTCTCCAAGTAAACAGCCCGTTTTTAGTAAACTGGGGGAATGTTACTAGGTTTACCAGCTTTACATAGTAGCAAAAGGAGTTGAAATGTTAGTAATAACTTGACATAGACTGGATTCGATCACTCTAGTCTCATGTAAACACATATGACACTGAAGTCTTTTGGCTATATTTCCGGAACAGTGCGTATTTTACATTTACTCTGGTTGGTTTTTAACCTTTTCTAATTCAAGGTGTATTTGCGTGCAGACTGTTTGAAACTCTTCCATCAGCCCCCCCTCTCTCTCTCTCTCTGTTCTAATGTCCTCTACATCCCACGGCTGCCACCAGTAGCAGTGTTACCATGGCAACGGTCTCCGTTGGTATGCCTCCTTCCTGGCGCTTGTACTGGAGTGGCGATAACAGGCTTGGCAAACTCTGTCCCACCAAACAACCTAGTTTATCAGCAAGCACAGAAGGCCGAGGAAAAGCTACTCCTTATGTAATCCAGACGGTTTAATGATGGAATCTATAAAGGGATATCTGTTACATAAAACAACGGATTTGTTTCTCAGAGCAGGCCCACGCATACACAAGCGGTTGCTTAGCCCTCTAAATGAGGACATGCCACTTCTATTGTTTTTATATGAAGCTAATCATAGTGAATACAGCTTAACCTTAAACCAACCCCATTAGCAAAACATTTAGCATTTTTAGAATAAAGAAAACATTTCTGCTTTGTTTGTTTGTTTGTTTCAGGACTAGGGATGGGTCGTCCTGCTCATTTACATTGTTTTGAATAGTTTACTTTAATAAACTAGTTCACAAAATTCTATTAAATGGTTATTTTGGATCATTATGTGGGCCATAGAGTATTAAAATATTACAATAAAGCCATATGTAACACACTATTTTTTATTATGGTCTTCCTAATAATTTTTAGAAATATTGTGAGTTTGTTGTAGTAGAATTCATTGCAGACATTATTTAACTCATTAAAAAGTAATTAGGAACAAATATATAGCCTATGCATTTCCATCACTGAAAGGTTTTTGCGTATTTTACAAAAACACTATTTGTACTATTTGTGCTATTAAAAGTTGTAAACATTTACATTTTTAAAGAAATAAATGTAACATTTTGTGACTGTGTACAGTAAGCTACTTGTCTAGGGTATATGATAGGCTAGCTCTATGCTAAGCTAGCATGCTAAATGGTTAGCTTGCAAAAAGCTAGCTTATTTTGTTCCCTTCTACAGCTTCAGTTATATGTAACATAACATAATAAGTGATAAAAGGGCACCTATTATGAAAAAATACACTTTTACATGTTGTTTGAACATAAATGTGTGTTGGTAGTGTGTGTAGACTGTGTACACAACCACCATATAATGATAAAAATCCACTTGCTTCTTTTTTTTTAATAAATTCCCATAAATCATAAGCAGTCTCTCAGAACAAGCTGTTTACAGAATCCGTGAAATCTGATGTCACATTTTACAAGCCCCACCCACAACTGTTGACAGACACTGCTGTATTAGCAGAGACTGCACACAGTCTGCTATGTTTATCTTCACGCTACAGCACTTAAAAGGCCCTATTTTAACGATCTAAGCGCATGGTCTTTAGCGCACGGCGCAGGTGCACTTAGGGCATGCTCAAATCCACTTTTGCTAGTTTAATAATGGGAAAAACGGTCGGCGCGCCCAGCGCATGGTCTAAAAGGGTTGTCCCTATTCTCTTAATGAGTAATGGGTGTGTTTTGGGCATAACGTGCAATAAACCAACCAGAGTCTCATCTTCCTTTCCCTTTAAGAGCCAGTTGCGCTCGAGCCATGGCGGATTTGCTATTTACACGGTGGAATTTGCAAGCGCAAAGACAGAACACGTCTCCACAGATGAAACAGAGCTGCTCGTGTGTGAGCAAATACTGTAGGTAGCCTAATTCAGATACAAGCGATGACTATCCATTATGACATGTAGGCATTTTTATATTTATGTAGCCTACACAATAATAATCTTTTACATTGCAATCCTTTAATTTTTAATATTTGGCATGTTTGTGTGCTGCTGTGCGTCCATGTGTGTGTAATAAGCAGAGTGTATGCGCGCTGTGGACCCGCCTATACTAACGCACTCTTTAAATAACAAAAAAACGACTGCGCCATTGACATTAGACCAGGTTTTTGTTGGTCAATGGTGCAGTCTATTTCAGTTGCCTCAAAATAGCAATGCGCCAGCAATACGCCTGAACACACCTCGTTTTCCGACCAGCATGCCCATGAGCGCACAAATGGGCGCAAATGCATTTGCTATTTAAACAACGTGGCGCAGGACATGAAAATGACAACTGCATCGGGCTGAAACTAGCAAAAAAACTTGTGTCGCACCTGGTGCCGCATTGCGCCAGGTTTATGATAGGGCCCAAAAGCAACAATCAAATAAGAAATGTCTTCTTATTAAAACTATATACATCATTCAGTTCAGAGCAGTGAGTAATTTTCTGTTTTTATTTTATTGTTTGGCTCATATTAACAGTGTAGACAGCAGTATGTACTGTATATTATGCTTCTGTCACGTTTTTTTTTTTGGCGGGGTTCCCCTGGTAAAATTTGCACTCAATGGGCTAAATATCACGTTATTGGGGTCGCTTCAACCCGCAGACATGAAAAACAACCTGCGGCAAAAGTGTTAAGGTAGCCCAATTCCGCAGGAAAACCGCGGACTTGGCAACATTGGCGCTCAGAAAATCCTATATCAGAAGTTTAAACTAATATGGTTTAAAATGCATGATTTCAGCGCGATAGACATGATAATTAAAACCAAACAGACTTTTTTTTGCAGAGTATCTGAGGAACGAGCTGTAAAGGCACTACCCTATTCGGGGAAAGGGGGAGAGGATCAGCATCTCATTTGTATTTAAAGAGACATGCACGAAAACAGCGTGTTTATGCTTCCATGCTTCAAAATAGGCATTTTCAAAACGATATAATAAATGATCTGTGGGCTATTTTGAGTTGAAACTTCACAGACACATTCTGGGGACACCTGAGACTTATATTACATATTGTAAATAGGGGAATAACAGGTGCCTTTTAATGGTTATAACATAACATTATTCAGACTACATCTGAAGTGTACGTACATAAAATTATTTTGTAAAAAAAAAAAAAAAAAGCCAATAGAATTGCTTTGGGGTCCTGGTTGGATCTTTTTTTTCATGACAGAGATTCAATGAAAAGATCCATTTAAAGCACAAGGACATTTTTGTCCCCAAAATATAGCTAAGAAAACCCACATATACAAACTCACACATCGGTTTTCTTGCTGTGACATTGTCTTTTCTAGTTGTTTCAGACCTAGTTGTGACTTCCTGCCCCTTACAAAACCGTTTTCTCAACAGAAAGACCCAGAGAGGGTATTAAAAGGTAACACCAGGGTTACTGGTGGCATCGTCTCTCATCATGACCCAGTACGGTAACCTCTGACAACCATGTGATCCAAACAGAGTCCCATAAAACCCCTAGAGCAAGCTAGGTCAAGACCACAACCTGAAGAACAAGAGCAGGAGACAGAAACAGAAAAAAAAGAAAGTGTAGACCTTAATTCTGAAATGCTAGACAGTGGGCGGAATTTAAAAGCATGTGCATGAAAGGTGTCGAAATGGAATTCATTGTAAGACAGTAGCCGCAGGCCCCATTGAAATCAGGTTTGAGTCACACAACAGGACAGAGTGTCTTTTATGAAAAAAAACAGCAATGAGCTTTAGATTAGATTTAGCTTTAGTTGCACAATGAATGAACCAGATGCACTTATGCTCTTGTTAGATGTGATGAAGTTGAGAACCCATGTGGTTTATTGAACTAACTAACTAAATAAATAAATAAAAGTATTATAACAAATTTATAATAAATAAAATAAAATAAAATAAAATAATTTTTTAATACAAAGCACAAACATTCAAACCAGCTATAGATACATTAAGTCTTTACAATGAAGTGGCATCCTGACTAACAGACTTCAAGCTGAACTTAATAGAAATTCTACAATACGGAACGACATACATGAAGGTACATCAGGCGAAAAAGAATGAGAGAATACTAGACAGTGGAAGAGTTCAACTCAGGAAAAAGGCATAAGAAAAAAGGTCAGAATAAGATTAATACATAACGAGTGTAAGAGCTTGTGAGTGAAAGGGAAGAGGGAAGAAAAAGAGAGAGATAAATTTCTCATTCTCTCCATTTTTAATTGTGCACATTTGCGACTGTCGTGTCCAAGTCTATAATTTGGAGCAATTCATCAAATGACCATAATCAGTTTTAATCTGGACCCCTGTAAGTCAAATTACCTCTTCAGCTGCTCTGAAGAGCCACAGCAGAAGCATGAAGTCCACATCTCCCTCCAATGGCTGTTTTGTTTATGCCATTAAGACAAAAAAATATGAAGAAAACTATTCTATGACGAAAAAAAATGTGTTTGTTAATTCAGGTAATCAGAAATATTATTTGTAAATAAAAAAATAAAAAATCTATCTATCTATCTATCTATCTATCTATCTATCTATCTATCTATCTATCTATCTATCTATCTATCTATCTATCTATCTATCTATCTATCTATCGGCCAACTGGAAACATTAATAAATGCTATAAAGGTATATAAATAATACTAAATTAAGACGGAGCAAAATCATTCATCTTATGACTGTTCAGCAGAAACAAGGTCATCCAGTTAAAAAAAAAAGTTTTATGAGGCAGCTACAAAAAGTGTTATTAAACATAAACTGGCTTTTTAGAAGTTATTATAATTTAATACCACTGAATTAATATAGGATGAATACATTAAGTTATACCAATGAAAGTCATTCTTGAGGATCAGATCAAAGAGAGAATAAGCTCCTCAATTTGACTTTTTACAGTGCATGGAAATTAAACGCCCACTTTTCACCATCCAATCAATTTCTGATCATAAATCCATTAACTGAATTCCCAATCAATCCAACCTTACATTTTTTTCCCCTAATTAAATATTCTATTTCTGTCAGAAAACGTCTCTTTATTAAATGATTCCCAGTATAATCTCAATACAGTTCTTATGATAACTCTTCAAAACTTTTTATTTCCAATAACTACTGGTAGTCTCTTTTTAAATAACATTTACATCTTGATGTTACAATATTAACTATGTCCCGGTCAAGACCAAAATAAACACCACCAAGAAGCGGATTCGCTTCAGTGATTATTTATTTGCTCAGCTGATGAAATTATGCCTAAAGTTCATATAATAAAGCTGGGTACCTCCTTGTAATTGCATATTTTTTTTATGACAAGCTGCATTTATCAGCAGGCTTGTGCTGCAACGGTTGATTATTAAATGTAAGAGCCATAGAAATATAACATGAAATGACGACCACAAATACTTGTGTACATCTGGGATATGGTTTCTCGACCTTGTTAAAGCAGGATCGCGAGGCAGGGCGCGTGGTACACAACCGGTGACGGCACTATGGTGTGTGTGTGTGTGTATGTTCTATTCATTATTAACACGCTGAAATGGAGTTCTTTAATCAAAGCGAGCTGAGCCACCATTACTGAACGAGAGAGAGAGAGAGAGAGAGAGAGGGCACAGACAGCTCTGGAAACAATGAGCGCTACAGATAAAGCAGGTGGCTGTGGTAATTGCTTCCACAAAATAATGAATGAGCTACGGTCTGTCTGACGGAATAGGAAATCTCCTTCATTCGTGTCTTACCCCCTTCTCCCTCTGTCTCTTTATCCCTGATTTTCCTTTATCTCTTCTCCGATCTCTGCCTCCTGAACTGTCACATCGGTTTCTCCTCCAACTTTCATTTTTTTCATCTTTTCCTACCCCCCCACATCATATCGCAGCTCCCTCAAGAGTTCCAACTCATTTTCTAACCGTTAATATTAGATTACTGTTCTCTGGTTGCTGTAAAGGTGAAATGTGTGATTTCTACAACACTAGCAGCACTGTATGGAATGTTTAACTAATGAATAATGTTTTCAAACAGGTTTCCCTATTTACAATTGGCTATACACACATATAGCCCCACCCCAAACTTACAATATAAAGTGCAACAATGCCTGCCCCCTTTTTCATCTGCATTGGCTCTGGAAGTACTTCTATTGATTTCTCTCATAGGGATTTATTTTTTTTTTTAGTTTTTGTTCAAGCGTTATAAACCAAGTACTAAGTCAAACAGCTATAAGATGAATCACAACCGTACAGACTTTGACTAGAAGCAAAACATTGTGAAAATCTGACAAAAATACAAAGGTACAAGATTGTGTAACACAGCTAATAAGGGAAATAACTACAATCACATGAATCATAGCAAATAACATTAACTGAAATAAAAAGGACAGAAAACTTTGCAGTGCTTATGCACTATGCAGCATAGCAGCACTATGTGAGTGGGTGGAGCAAAACAACGTTTTTTGGCATGTTTTGATGGTTTCTGATTGGTGGAATTGTCTGTACAGCATCATGGATAATGTTGTTTTTTTTCACAAATTCCACTGTTAACTTTAACTTAAGCCTATTAAAGGGGTGGTTGACTATTTTTCTCAAGGCTTCATTGTGTTTACAGGGTGCAGTCTAACGTGTTAATGCTTCATTTTTACCTTTATTCTACACCGCTCTGTCCCTTCTCATTTGAACGCTCCGATGAGTTTCTGTTTTTATGTAGCCCCTCCCTCAGAAATACGCTCTGATTGGTTCGCTGGCCCGGTGTGTTGTGATTCGCTAAACCACCAGTGTGCGTCTAAATATCACGCCCCTCGCCTCAGTGGCATGTGCTCAGGTGTTGTATTGTAAACAATGATGTGATCAATATTGCTTATCAATTTGAGCCCGATTGAGACGCAGCGAGTATTAGTGAAGAGGATCGCGCAGAACCTGTGCAAGTACGGCTCTTAATGGTATGTTTTTTGTTTGTTGTTGTCTCATACCTTTAGAAACACTGTTATTTGTAAATGCTACTGCTTCTGTTAGCTTTTAATATACGGTTTTATCCTGATTAAAGCTTTAATACAGCATGGCAACCGCATGCGCTTCCATGTTTAACGCTTCTCATAGCTATGTGAAAAATATCTGTCTGTCTATACTCATAAAGTGTATAATTGGAACAGTTTATTGGAGCTGACGAGATGATGATCAGGAGAGAGAGAGAGCGAGAGATATATAGAGAGAGAGAGATGCAGAGCAGAGCGTGTGCAGAGCAGGGGACACAAGGAACAGGATTAAGATTAAGAACCGCTGTTTTAGAACATTGATTTTGAAACTTGTGAATCCATTAGAATCGCTAGAAGACAGAATCGCGATTCATATATGAATAGATGTTTTCGTGCACCCCTAGTTTTGATGGCATGGCAAAAACTCTTCCTCTTCTCTAAGGCTGGCCGCACAATAGAAGATTTTAAGACTGATTTTAAGGCCGATTTGCACCCCAGAAGGATCTGGGGATGTGGCCCGATTCGCGGCTTGTCGCAAACTATTTTACTGTTATTTGTAAATGCTACTGCTTCTGTTAGCTTTTAATATACGGTTTTATCCTGATTAAAGCTTTAATACAGCATGGCAACCGCATGCGCTTCCATGTTTAACGCTTCTCATAGCTATGTGAAAAATATCTGTCTGTCTATACTCATAAAGTGTATAATTGGAACAGTTTATTGGAGCTGACGAGATGATGATCAGGAGAGAGAGAGAGCGAGAGATATATAGAGAGAGAGAGATGCAGAGCAGAGCGTGTGCAGAGCAGGGGACACAAGGAACAGGATTAAGATTAAGAACCGCTGTTTTAGAACATTGATTTTGAAACTTGTGAATCCATTAGAATCGCTAGAAGACAGAATCGCGATTCATATATGAATAGATGTTTTCGTGCACCCCTAGTTTTGATGGCATGGCAAAAACTCTTCCTCTTCTCTAAGGCTGGCCGCACAATAGAAGATTTTAAGACTGATTTTAAGGCCGATTTGCACCCCAGAAGGATCTGGGGATGTGGCCCGATTCGCGGCTTGTCGCAAACTATTTTTTGTCCAAAAAATCCTCTATTGTGTGGTGTCATTACGATTATTTAGCTGCTCCCGATCGAGACGGAGTGTCGCCGAACACAAATCATAAATATCAAACATGTTTGATATTTACGACTCTTGATCGGGCTGCCTCTGACGTGATACCCGCAATAGCCAATGAGAGCGAACAAGCGTCACCTACCGGATGTTGCGTGCTTCTATAGCTGAAACTCGTCAGCCACAAACATGCCATGAAAGCAGAGAACATCACCCATATTCTTTTCTATACTTTGTTTTTCACTGTACAACAGAACACGCGCCGGGAGAGTCAGCTGACAACATCGATTGTCCTCTATTTGTTTTTCTTCTCTAGTCACGTTTGATCTCGTGAGTGTCTATGAGATCTCGTGTCATTGTGAAATCGCTCCTACAATCATCAAGTGTGTGGTCTCGGGGTCTGGTCTAATCATCTAGTGTGTGCATTCAGAGGATTATAAGGCTAAAAATCGGTTGAACTGTCTTCATGTCTGTGGTCTCCAATGGTTTTAAAATCTTTTAAGATTTGAAAATCGTCTAGTGTGCAGCCAGCTTAAAGCAGCGCAACATAGCCTCGCCCCCTTCGTTGCATGTTCCTGGGGGCGGGGTTTATGTAAATTTATCGGAAAGTAACTTGTTGTAGTCCCTACGAGCCATTTTTGTAGGCATTAAACTGGCAGAATTTTAAACGATGCAATCTTCGTTTGCATTGAACTTTCAGCATCGTAACTTTGCAGATATTGTTTATGCTCAAACAGCAATGTTACACACTAACTAACGTTAAAAAAATTGAAATCGCAATCAACCACCCCTTTAAAATCCAACTGTTACACTCTATTGTTTGTGCAATGCTTCAAGCTGGACGAAATGTTCAACATACAGATAGATATTAAGAAGATATTAAGGCACTTTTTTATTATTTTAAAGGTGCAGTGTGTAAATTTTAGCGGCATCTAGTGGTGAGGTTGCGAATTGCAAACAACGGCTCAGTCCCCCACTCACCCCTCCCTTTGGAGAAGCTACGGTGGCCTACACAGGTAAAGATGTTGTCGGTAAAGACAGCAGAGAGCAATGAGATTTCTTTACAAAGGTAAATTAAGGAATTATATTTACTTCATCATTCGATAAATCAATGTTATTGCGAATGTTAATGTACTTGTTCATCATTGTGTCAGTGTTTTATTGGCAAGAACAACAAAGTGATGAAACGCGTGTCACGATACGTGCGGGGAGATGAAGCGAGGACTCAATCGCTGGAGAAATGGTATTTTATTTTAGTAAAAAATGAAACAAAAACAAACTCAAACCACCCCGAAGGGGAAAAACAGACAGGCAGGCCTAAAGCTGCACACATGCAGAGACGAAACACACACCATGAAAAATGACGGCCGGCTCAGTCCCCCGCTCACCCCTCCCTTTAGAAAAGCTACGGTGGCCTTCAAAGGTAAAGATGTTGTCGGTAAAGACAGCAGAGAGCAATGAGATTTCTTTACAAAGGTAAATTAAGGAATTATATTTACTTAATCATTCAATAAATCGATGTTATTGCGAATGTTTTTGTACTTGTTCATCATTGTGTCAGTGTTTTATTGGCAAGAACTGAAGACTGTGACAACGCGCTCTGTAGAGCAGTTTGTCCGTTTAGGGCTACTGTAGAAACATGGTGGCGACTTCCATGTAAGGGGACCCGCGGTGTATGTAGATAGAAATTGCTCAATCTAAGGTAATAAAAACATAACGGTTAATTAAGTAAGGTCTTTATACACATCTGAAAACATAGTTATGTATATTACCGTATTGGCCCGAATATAAGACGACCCTGATTATAAGACGACCCCCCTTTTTCCAGATGTACATTTTGGAAAAAGGCTTTTTAAAAACCAAATCTTGTTTTTTCTCAGTAAAACACATTTTGTCTTCAATTATTTTCA
>NW_015505976.1:219056-239753 GCF_001515645.1 Sinocyclocheilus grahami | reverse complement strand
TCAGCACAGGATGACAGACACAAGGAGAATAAATAGGAACCAAACGAGGAGGCTAACGAGGGAGACACAGGTGGAGCAACTAAAACAATAACGAGGTAACAAGATGGGAGGGGCCAGACAATAGACAGGAGAGAGCACATGGCAACAGACAAACACAACACAAGCCATGTGCTCCCAGAACACAGTCATCTGGTGGCCCTCCTGGGCACACCCGCTGAAGACTGTGACAACGCGCTCTGTAGAGCAGTTTGTCCGTTTAGGGCTACTGTAGAAACATGGTGGCGACTTCCATGTAAGGGGACCCGCGGTGTATGTAGATAGAAATTGCTCAATCTAAGGTAATAAAAACATAACGGTTAATTAAGTAAGGTCTTTATACACATCTGAAAACATAGTTATGTATATTATATTGCATTTATGTCAATAGATTGTTGTAAATATTACACATTGCACCTTTAAGACAAAATAGGAAGTGTTTTTTTTTTGCAATTTGCTCTTATTCAGCGCTTAATTTCAAAAGAAGCGCAAAAAAAGGCAGGCATGCACTAGTTGTCACATGGATAAGTCATCACACGAGCAATATCTCAGAAACTACAGTATAAGGTTTACTATAGTTACAAACCCGATTCCAAAAAAGTTGGGACACTGTACAAATTGTTGTAGCTCTCATGAAATCCAAAATGAGCCAATATTTGGCATGACATTTCAAAATGTCTCACTTTCAACATTTGATATGTTATCTATATTCTATTGTGAATAAAATATAAGTTTATGAGATTTGTAAATTATTCAATTCCTTTTTTACTCACAATTTGTACAGTGTCCCAACTTTTTTGGAATTGGGTTTGTATAAGCAGTATAAGACAGTGGTGGTTTTATATGTAGCTTTCAAACTACTAGATCAAAACGGTCTTTTTTTCTTTTTTTTGGTGAAGTCTGTAGCATGTTGTCACATTTTCAGAGACTGAATACAGGTCTTTTATACCACTGGCAGATTTTTCTTTACTTGTTTTAAGCATAAACCTCACAAAATCTCAATTTGAACAGCTGAGTCTTTGGCCAATTTAAAAAACATCTAAAGACACATATTTTTTTTGCCAGCACCTGACAAACTAATACTAGCACTTACCTATTCTATTCTATTCTATTAAAAAAAACTAGCTATGTGTACTGTGCTAGACTAATTGAGACTTGTTACAGCACTTGTATACTGTTGCTCTCTCGTTCGTCTGATTGCTTTTATTGTTCTCCTCATTTGTAAGTCGCTTTGGATAAAAGCGTCTGCTAAATGATTAAATGTAAATGTAAAATAATTAATTTCTATAGCTGTGTAGAACCGTCTTACTTCATCAGTAGGAAAAAAAAAAATAATAATAATAATAAAAAAAAACCTGCAGGTGTCCTTTGTGTGTGTTTAGTGCATGAATGCTCTTTTTATCTTCCTGCTCTGGCCTTCAAATCACTCAGGCTTCACGCTTACAGGAGGTTATTAATTACCCGTGTCAAACCACACACACAGCGAACACACACGCTCTCCGTTCCGCCCTCCTCCCACATAAGAACTTTCCCGTCAAACCCAGAGCTGACAAGTAGGGTTGGCTCAAGGAGTCCATATTTAGGAAGCCCATTGTAATGAAGTCACTGAAAACAGATCATTTATTTGGGGTGACAGGCCCTTTTCAGCAAGGCGCTGGTGCTTTGTTACCATAAGATGGAAGAAAGAAGGTTTGAAGCAAGAGGAAGATAACGTCAGTGTGTCCGCTCCTCGCCAGGCTCTTTTAACAGAAGCGATAGCCTCTTTCTTTCAGAGCAAGAGAAGAAACGTCAGAGCTTTTTCACCACACCTCCGTTTGCCCACACCGCCACAAACAATATCTGACACGTACTGAATTACACAAAAGAAAGAAATGTAATCATGTTGCCTATTCCCAGCCCATCACATCACATGCTAAATTGACAGCTCCATCTTTAGCCAAGCTGAAGGAATTATAGCATATAGAATTATATATCTTTAGAACGTACGCAGAAGGATTCGTTGATTGAATGTCTGCATTTCTGTCCCTAAGGGTGGATTAGCCAAAACAGCCATTTTTAAAGGAATAGAACACCCAAAAAAGAAAACTCTGCCCCAAGTCACTCTAAATTGTGTTCCGTGGTTTCACTGCATTTGATACATCTTAACATGCAGACACATTAATGACATTTCAGCAAAATTTCAGGTGCAAAAACACAAAACTGCTCACACAGAATTCACAAACAAAGCAGCTTTCTGTTGGTCAAAGCATAAAATTCATCATCGAAATCTTGTGAAATTTTCACCCTCCTGTTAAACTCCAGCGCTATCTCACGACCAATGTGTATGTATTTTACGAGGTGTCTGATTCATACAACCTCACTCGCACAATTTTGTATGTTTTCTGTGAGATGTAGTTTTAGGGGCAGGGTTAGGGGTGGTCATTCCTACGAATTTCTACGAATTTGCCAGCTCGTAAAATACGTGCGATTTTTCACAAAATGTATGAATTTGTACGAGTGAGGTCGTACGAATTAGCCACCTCGTACAATATGTATGAATTGCCGTGAGATCAGGTTGAAAACTCTTGACTGCGTAGATTCCTGTTAAAATGGCGGGATTTTGCCTTCAAAATTTTGTCGACCAACAGTAAATGCGACTGCACCTTTATACCGTATATTTACCAGATGTGACACAATGCCACAAAGTGCAATAAAAGTATTTTCTATCAGAGTTTTTGTCCTAACCAGCCACAACAATGGTTTGAGCGACAGGGATTCTTTAACTTCAAATATAATTTTGTGTTACTGTAATCGCCATAAAGAAAGCGCCAATGGATAAATGACCTCAGATCTTGAAAATAAATGAAAGGAAACAAGATCGTTCAAACTGTGACCTCTATGTGAACACGCAAGTTAATAACCAATATTGCACTAGTCACCGAGTATCTATTTTGATGTTAAAATGATTTATGAACTTATTTCTTTGCAAGTGTAAAACAGCTGTGCGTTTACAAAGTCCATGTGCTTTTCATGCTTGCCTGTGATGTGTACAGGATTTTATTGTGTCTTATAACCTTGTAACATCTGATGTGAAAAGACCAATTGATTTCTGCTAGAATCATATCACATTTAGTCTGGTTAGAAAAAGTGTTAAGCGTTATTTTTCATTGCAGACTGCATTGTCCCTTTCAACTGCTAGAGTAGAAAAGGTTGTGATGGTGTTTGACTGGTCATTAGAAAGGGATAAAAGTAGCTCAAGCGATGTTCAGAGACTCTGGTGTGTGAAGTTTGAGACAATAACATCCACATCCACGTCCCCGGGAGACCCTAATGGATTCGCCAAGTTCTGAGCCTCAAGTCCAGGGAGGAAGAAGTCAACAACAGTAACACCAGGTTTTGAGTTTCCAGCTGCCTGTTCCAGATTGCAAGGATCCTCTCTGTGCTCCAGAAGTTCAACATTCCCCAAGCACATCATGTTTAAGACTGTTGAAACTTTCTTTCCAACCACAACATAACAAAGCACAACCAGCGGGGGGAAAAAATCACTTCCATTGGACAGATCATTCAAGGCTGAGAAACATGAATATCACATACCAATCCTCTTTCCAGAGACTGGTATTAGTTTGTACTGTACAACGATTGAAATGAGATATTACTAATCTATCAAGTGTTTAAACTAATACAATGGGTTATTCGTTATTCCATAAGATTATATGACCATGACAAGATTACTCAAACAATAATTTCCATTGCTGCTCATTCAGCTTCACTTATATATACAATTCATAGTGTAAGTATCCATTTATTTCCATTTAGCAGTTGTGTTAACTCATTTCTGTGTATCATTTTGTAAATAAATAGAATTTTATTACTTTTTTTGACCTAGAGTTGACATTATAGTAGGAGACTCAACAAGTCATCCAGAATCTCACAAAATTCTTCAGACTAGTAAGAAGAGAAACTTTTTGGATCATTCTTACTGTTATAAAAGGCCTTAGTTGGTGTCATGAGATGAAATGACTGATGGGTCATCTAACAAACACCTTAAGTTACACGATCAACATCACCATTTTTGGTACTTTATGCGATGATCAATTCAAATTCTTTGGAAATCAAATGGCAAATCAAAAAGTATGGTAAGTAAACCAGAAATTAGGCACCAACATCACTGATGCGAAACCAAGCCTTTTGTAAGTTTGTAAATGTGTTATAATGAATAGGCCACTATTTTCTTCAATTCCACTAGGGGGGAAAAAACATACGTTTTGGAATGAAACGAGGGTGAGTAAATAATGACAGAATCATCTTCGGGTGAACTATTCCTTTAGCAGCAGGAGGTGACAGAGCCGAGAACAGCCGGCTAATGTTCTCAGTACACCAACAAAGCGGAAGCGAAGTCAAAGAGGCCAAGAGTCAGAGATTCAAGTGCTTTGCATTTCCGGCGGTGCTTGCATAAGCAGCCCACACACACACAAACACAGCTGAGAGCGAGGGCAGCCAACACTGGAGCAGAGTGCCAAACCGAATACATCAATAGAAAGAAGCTAAATTTTGTGGTTTTCAAAGGCTGCTATGTGAAACCGCTTATTATTTTTGTATTTGACCCAAAAGACACAAAAGCAAGCCAAAAGTCTACTCTACAAGCTGTAGAACAGTTTTATAACCTCGCCGAAACGATTGCGGTCAGTGAATGGAGCCCCGGGTGGCGTACTGTGAGCTTACGAGAGGTTCAGCTATCAGTTGGTGAAAGAAAGACATCTGAATGAGTGTGGGTTGGATGTGTGCCCCTCCCCACCTCCTCAGCACGCTAGCTGAAATGAATCGGTCCGCAGCCACGTTCACCCTGTCTGTCACGCTGACATGGATCAGTGCATTTGGACCATGATGGGGGTCAGCGGGTAAATAAAGCACAAGCGAGTGAATGAAGGGTACAGATATTAGTTTCTCTGTGACATTGTGGCTTTGAACGTTGGGATGAGATGGACAGGTGGATTTATTGCAGGTTTTTAATGGAGGACCCTGTAACCTGGAGATGCAAGCATGGAAAACTGAGATTATTCACAGAGCTGCAGAAGATGTTCTCTCTTTTGTCAAGCGGGGATGGTTTCAAAAGAGTTTTCTGAATATGTTTTAACACAAGAGTCAAATAAAAGGATTTCAACTGCACTCAAAAAATGAGATTTGCAGCTTGTTCAATCTACTTAATTAAAATGATTAGTCATTATTTGTAATTCTAAAACATTTTGTCACAGTGTAATTCCATTGTCCATAAGAGATCTTATGTTTAATACTCAATTCCAACATGTAGAACTAATGTTCACATTTAAATCAAGTTCATTTTTAAATGTACTCATGCACCATAAATGTATTTGACAAAGAAATAAGTCATTAGTTCACCCAACATTCTGTCATACTCCTCTTCCCACGTCCCAATTACTAACTGAACAGCCTCTCTTCCACTGAAACTGTCAATTTTTTATATATAAAATGTATTCTAACTTAACAAGACATTCCTTAACTGGTAGCTTACCGTATATGTGTCATTCAAGGTTTGAGTTCCCTGTCACATCACTACCATTCAAACTTTTCAAAACACACTGCGCCATGTTTGATCTCATCTCAATGTCTAATAACTGATCAAGTTTAAATATGCCCAAGAAAAAAAGGTGAATCGACAGCTATGGTGGAGGGGATAATTTCAGTGAATGATGACAAGTATAGACTATTCCTCACACAATGCTATCTTTGGGTTCAAAATGCTTGGATTATAATGAAGAACAAGTGGTAACATCCACCTAAGGCTAACATTGCCTTTTTGTCCAAGGCCAGCCATTGCAATCTGTTAAATTTCTTTTTTTATGTTCCACATAATAAAGAAACTCATACAGGTTTGCATAGATATGAGGGTGAGTAAAAGTTGACAGAACTTTCATTTTTTAAAAGAACTATTCCTCCAATACTTCAAAAGCACGATAAATTACTCTTGGGATGCTAATTAAAGTGATACTACATTGTAATAACAATGTCTTAAACCAAAATGGTTCTTTTCACCCGGGATTCAATGAGACAGTCACATGACTAACATTTTGCAGCCAAGTTCCCACTGCAGAGCTAAAATGAAGTATCACAGCCAGTTCCAAAATCAATTAAGCCCCAATAAGAGTGGAGAAGCGTAGAAAATGCGACAGTGATCTGTTGATGCTTGTGTGTTTATGTGTGTGGGCTGATAGACGGACCGCGACAGGCGCTCAATATTCATCACCTCTGGCAGTTCCGCGACGGCCAGCGTAACGAGAGAATGGACTTGTGGGTAACATAATCATCCAATTAGAGATGATAATCTCACCAGCCAATCAGGGACTGTGCTTGGCTCCCTTGAGGCCTCCAGTTGGCCATAATAAATTTACGGCCACTCAGATTGTGTTAAGCCCCTCTACAGTGCCACAATGTATCTGCTTGTCACTGTCTCAAGGCGGCAAACAAGGTCTCTCTTACAGATACCGGCTATCACTCACACAAAACAAAGAGCACTTCTACATGAGCTGCCATATCAACCAACTGAAAACTATATATCTGCGGAGAAACAAATGCATCTATACAGTACATATGATTAATGTAATGTCATTACAAATGCACAGAAATTGATTCGGAAGGTACTTTGGTCGGTTCTTACAGAATGATGATAGATAGAGAGAGAGAGAGAGAGAGAGAGAGAGAGAGAGAGAGAGATAGAGAGAGAGATAGATAGATAGATAGATAGATAGATAGATAGAGAGAGAGAGAGAGAGAGAGAGAGAGATAGATAGATAGATAGATAGATAGATAGATAGATAGATAGATAGATAGATGTAAATGAGGTCTATGTGACTGACACTTCATCTAAATCATATATGTTACAGCTGTCAGACCTGCATATAGAAATGAAATGAACAGGATGATACTCTCCCATCATCTCTACTGCCTCCATATTCCCTCCCCCAGTAATCCACCTTGTTGCCCATCTCATTCCTCTATCCTGAGGGGAGGAGCGGAGCGATTGTCTGAGAGATTTTAAGATTCGATCCGATCTGCTGCTCAGTCAGGTGAATTCATCTTTAAGAATCTAGGGCTAGAAAAATCAATGCTCACTATGAATGCACATGCGCGCACGCACACACACACACACACACACACACACACACACACACACACACACACAGAGATACATTTGTCAGGATTCTTTTTCTTCCCCCATTAATGAATAGAAATAAAATTCCAGGTGTGGAGCATATTTAATATTTGTGTCAAATGAGCTACACTTCTCACTTCTAGAATTTTCTCGTTTCTGACAGTCGACTCTTTCATATCTGCAATTGATATTTTGCTAAACCCAACCTGTTACTAATCAGCTTTGTGGGCAGCGCTCTGACATGCAGTGTGGTTGCACTTTGAGCAACCCAAGTTTGAATTTCAAATTCAGAAATGGTCCTTTCTGATCCCGTCTCCCTTTTCTCTCTGTACACTTACTGAATGTCTAACTAAATCAAGGCAAAAAAGCCAAACAATATTTCTAATCAATCCTTACCTTAGCAAATGCTGCAGTTGACCATAATATCAGTCAAGATTGTCTTGTTTTCTAATGATGGATCTGAAATCAAAAATATAATAACATTTTAATGCCAGAGCTTACCTTTGTGACACAAAGTACTTAAATGTGTATACAAGCAGTACTTCCATCCCCCATTAATTAAGTAAACCAAGAGAAGTGCAAGCTGTATATTAAACTCCACCCTTATTCCCAAATGACCATGTAAAACATCAATAAGGACACTTGCATTCGCTCTAAGCTATCAATATGTAAGAATCAATATGTAAATTAATTACTTGTAAGTTAATAACATTAATTAGCAGTTTATTTACACATTGATTCAAGTCACCGTAGAGGCAATAATGACTAAAGACTTCACAGCACATAATTTCTACGCATAGTGCTCTGAAATATGAACAATCTGTCATGATTTAGTCGTTTTTAGGTTGTTCCAAACCTTTATTACTTCATTTTGAACTGTAAAGGTCATTATTTTCCATGCAGTTATACTGAATGAGGACTGATGCTTTAAAGCTTTAAAAAGGATGCAAAATTAACATAAAAGTGTCCAAAATGACTTGTCTGTTATATTTCAAGACTTCTGAAGTCGAACAATAGCTGTAGGAGAAAAAGACCAATATTTAAGCCATGTGATAGATGTGTGTGAAGAACACATCAAAATTTGAGTCATTATTCATGGATAATCTTCTCTTCCAGTGAGTCAGTGAGCTCAAGAACTGCATCAGTAGTGAAAGTATGATTCAGATTCAGGTTTTGCACACTAGATAAACTGATTCACTAGATAAACTGACTCATTCAAAGACAGCTAGAGCAAGAAACAGTGGGACGGAGCTCATGGGTCAGTTTCTCCCTCCTTCTACCGTTATTTCATTCTCTTGTTGTCTCTCAGTCTATTTCCCGTCTCCTCTTCACCTTTGAGGGAGCATTCATGTTCTCCTTCACTCCTCGCTGACAGTGGTACTGAAGGGAAGCAGTCATCCTCTCAGGCTGGCGAGATCGAGGCCCCTCCTGGCCCCTGTTTGGATCTCTGAGGAAAATCTCATTTAACTCTCCTCATCTTTTTCCGCTCGGCACACCCGTGTCACCAGGCCGATGCAATGTGACCAGGATATCAACAGGACGTCTCATTAGTCAACCCTGGCACCGACAGCCACACACACACACACATATAAATGTGCTCTGCGGTTCAGGATTTAATTAAAAAGGGTTTGAGCACTGTGGGCGATTCTCATCATGACATCCTCTCCTCACCTCTGAGGTTAATATCGGTCTAATGCACTCTCCTCAGACACACGCGTGCACCAGTATATTACACATACAGGGATGTGTGTCACACAGAGATGCATGCGGCTCTTAAAAAACAAACAGCCAAAATTGCTGTAATTTGATAGTTTATAAATGATGGTTTACTGCACACCTAGAGCCATATCTCAACACTCCTGCAGGGTAATAGCAGAACAATAATACTCAAAAATGTGTGTTTGTACTGACATACTGTCTCTGAAGCCATTACAAACCTGTGTGACTTTCTTTCTTCAGTGGAACACAAAACAAGACATATAGTAGAATGCCTCTACTGACAGCGGTTAATTCACAATTACTGATTTCATGTAGATCGGCGAACTGTAAAACTGTATAAGATGTTCATCTAATCTGAATGCGTAAATCTAGTCTATGTGCTGCCAGTTTCAGAGCAAACTTTGAAACTGACACTTTATTAACTGACACACTTCAAAAACTGGTGGTGCATAGGCTCCACCATTGCATTTATATAACAGTTTAACAGTATATAACAGAGGACACAAGTGTGTATATACACCAATGGAGTGTCTTTAAAAACCCTCTTTTTTGTGGAAATACTTCCTTCCGCCACGGATTCAAATCTCAAGTTAACAGTTTAACAGCTGAGCCCAAGTCTCCGTTACTAATTCGAAAACATCACTTTAGAACTAATAAAGAAGGAATGTTGAGTTGCTTCATTAACCCTGCAAGACCCAAATTTAGAAGAAGAAAACAACACAGAAAAAATTCTTTCACCATTTATATGTTGTTCTGGGAGGCCTCTAATGCAGAAATAAATGAGTTTTAACATTTTTGATATTTTAGTATAGTGAAATGTTGTAATATTACAACGTTGGGCCTTTGGGGTGGCAGAATTTCAGCTATTTTACTAACTGTCTGTTGAACAAATCTAAAGATGATCTAAGGGTTCATTTGCAGAAGTGTTAATTTTGTCATCTATTTTCATTTTAGTCTTAGTCCCGTGTTAAAATGTCCTTGTTAGTTTTTTATCATATTTAGTCAACCTTATCCTATTTAGTTTTAGTCAAGTTTTAGTCGACTAAAAGTCTCAACATTTTAGTCTAGTTTTAGTCGAAGAAAACTTGACATTTTAGCAATATGATTATTATTAATTAACCGTACAGGTTTTATTGCCCTACGTGTTTTTGTTTATTCAATGAAATGTATGAGCATTTTAGTCAGGTTTTAGTCAATTAAATCTTAGTCACATTTTTGTCATTCTGTCAAATGTTTAAACTGATACAATTCTTTTTTTCTCAAAATTATAATCGTAATGATTGTTGTCATTTGAGAAATGTACTTTTGCATTTCAGGTATTGCACTTTCTCCAGTAAGCACAAATCAATAGAATGTGGACACACTCATGGTGTATTTTACCTCATCTAGTGTACTGATTTATTATAGGCTTTTTATTATATAAATCAATACCAAAGACTTATGCAATTTCTCTGTCTACATTATGAAAACAGCTAAAACAAACGAAAAATATTATAACCGTGAAATTCCTAGTAATTCCACTAATTCCAAAATTGCAATAGCCTATTTCTCTATTAAAACAACAACGATTGAGTAAGTGTATTTATTCAGCGATCACAATCTCAAACAATATAGTCGAGATCTCATGACAGAACACAGACCGGCTGAATAACGCTTTCATTTAGATCGCTAAACTCCAGCTTGTTTGTCAGAAAATTCTGATCATCGCTTCCGCAATGAGGAGCGAGCGTGTGCGCATGGTTGCCAGATTGCTTAAAATAAGCAAAACACACCGGGCAGAAAATGAATCAATTTAACAGCGAAGCTCTGATTCAGGGATTAGAACTCTTGATATCTGGCAACCACACTCATGAAAGAGGTGTGTAGAGCAGTCTGTAATAACATTTTGTCTCCTTTTTTCGACAAAAATAAAAAGAGGTTTTTGGTCAAGTTTGTAACTTTTTGAATACATTTTCATCTCCTCTTATTTCGTCAACGAAATTGCATATTGATATAGTCTTAGTTATCATTTATTGGCCTTATTGTCGTCTCGTCTTCGTCTCATCTTAGTCATCAGAAAAAAAGCTTGGCAACGTAAATTTTTTGTAATAGTCTTCATTAATGAAATTAACACTAATTTGCAGGGTATACTAGTTGTGCAAATGTGATCTTAAAGGCTAAAAAACAAGTACAGATTTATTTTAGTGGAGCTAAAACTGACGCTAAAAACTTATTGTATTACTGTATTAAAAGCTCACTGTATTATGTGGAGTAGAGTATCATATGAGAGAAATTGACTGAGCGAGTGTGATTACCTGCATCTGATACAGCATTCATTCTTCAGCCCAGTCTCATATTCACAATAAAACATTAGTTTGAATGTCTGCTGAGGGAAGCAATATCTTTGTCATACTATCCTTTCATCTGTTAAGATTGATTTCCTATGACAGTGCTGCTCAGTGCGTTTGTTGGCAGCATCTTGCAATGTGTTGTTGAAGTCTAAACAAATAAATACATTGTGAAACAAAAACAGTATTATTTATAAAATTATAGTGGTTTGGGCATCCGCCATGACACTCAGTGTGAGAAATACTGCAAGCAGAGTGATACAAACAGGGACATGGTTGGAGTTCTGTAATCACTAGAATCACGTACGGCTGGAAAAGTCTCTAAGCCAATCAGATTCAAGGAAAGAATCGGTCACTACTTCCGTTATGTCCCAACTCTAAAACACATGCACTGTAAAAATGTATTTAGTTCATTAGGTATGCCAATAAAATATCTGATGAGAAATAAAGTTGCAATTGCAAGATATAAATTCCATTTGTAAGATATAAAAGCCCAATTGGTAAATATGTAATCACAGTTATGCTCAAGGCAAGTTTCAGTGTGACTTATCTCGGTTTATCTTAGAGGTATTTATTGAATAATCTTATGAAATTACTATATAGTGAAGCTGAGTTGGAAAAATATTCCTGTTTTCATGTAAACTGCTCTGAATAGTTACAGCATATTCCTCCCATGTCCTTTACTACCATCCATATCGATTCTGAGTCAAAATAACCGTATTTATGTTTTAGCTGTTTGTGAGGTAAGGATGGTAAGCGATACTATCAAATGCTAATGCTAACACCGTGATGTGAAGTGTTGTGTTTACACTTTTAAAACAGTGTAATAGTTGATACCATTGCCACAGACACATATATTAGGTTGAAAATGACGTATTTATGAATTTATTCATTTTAATATTATTCATTATTTCCTATTCCTACCTTCTTGCATGTACGTGTGTGTGTGTGTGTGTGTGTGTGTGTGTGTGTGTGTGCTCGAGATACACACAATGGCTTGAGCTCCAAGAAACTAATGAAGATGCCACTATATGTGACAACCACCAATTAATTCTGTCAGGTTTCATGGCATAGTGTGTGTGCATATCTGCGCGCACACTCTATAGTTGCAGGAATGTATTCAGTGCTGTAATTAAGAATATGGGAGTGTTTTTAATCCACACAATCAGAGTGTACATGTATGTTAAGCAGCAATTGTAAAAGTCTAAGTGGAAAGGGCTAATTAATAGCCAATCTTGAACAGCAGCACAAGCTTAAACTACACACACCAACACCATTACTATTACACAATGAGTCTCCAAAAAAATCACACAGTAATAACAATCATATCAAACGCTGGGCGAAATTCACGGTATGAGAGATGTTTCCACTTAATAATGCTTCAGGAAAGTTATCTTTTTGTAAAATTGTTGAATTGAAACTATATAGTTAGGAATACTAAAACTTAGAGGAATCATTTGAACTGGTTTTGGTCTATACAATGAAAGTTAATTGTTTTTAGTCTTTCACTGTATAAACAAAAACAGATGTAACATCATTCAAAATATCCTTGAACTATCTAGTATGAGCAGTAGTTATAGTGGTACTTGTCTAAGCAAGCACCTCTAAAATTAATAACTGTTTTACAAGATAAATAAGCACAGGATTCCCTTTAAACCGAGTAAAGACGCGGTCAGATAAGAGTTTAAGCAAAGAAAATTATTCAAGACCCTGGAACAAATTTGGGCAACAGGTTATGATGTCACGCTCCAGGGCTTTTGTTTTGAATAAATAATAAATTATGAATACTAATTAATTAAAAATGTTAAAATATACTATCTGCAATGCAAACCATGCAGCTTCTCTTTTTAATCAAACTTTGTATTCTTTTATACTTGAGTTGATGTGAAACCACCAAAATGAGTTTCCTCCATGTCTGATTTATAGCAAAAGTTGTATTATTATATACAACTTTATTGGTCAAACATATGAATTCACAGGTCACCGATTTGAACTTCAGTATGAACAAACTTTAGTATGCAGTGAATGACGACTGTATTGTATGAGTATGAATAGCAGTGAATGGAACAGAAACTCTGGTGTGAGCATCTGTTTTGAAGCTTTCATCTTTGTCATTTTTTGATGACGCATCAATGGCACATAAGGATGTCCATAAGGATATAAAAGATCGTTTTTCAAATTTTCATTTAACACTTGCGTACCAAGATTCTAGAATATCTGTACTGAAAGGGTTTCATGTATCACTGTGATTTAAGTGACTTGTTTGTGGCATGTTTGTTGGCACCAGCCAGGAAACTGCTGATCTACTGGGATTTTCACGCACAACCATCTCTACAGTTTACAGAAAATAGTCTGAAAAAGAGAAAATATCCAGTGAGTGGTAGCAGCAAGCTCTACAGGGGTCCCTGCTTTACAGTTCTCTTGTCACATGACAACAAAACTGCTTTTGCCATGTTGGTTCTACAACACAGATCTTAATAAAGGGGGGGGGGATCAATATGTTTATGTCATTCATTCATTTTTATTTATAAATTTAACTTTATGACCAACAAAAATATCAAAATGCCTTTAAATAAATAATTATAGCATGTTATAGAAGATAGTATTTATGCAATTGTGTTTTTTCTTTGAATAACACTTTATAATAAGGTTCCATTCGTTAACATGAGTTAACTACATTAGTTAACATGAATAAACAATGAAACATACATCTAAAACATGTATTAATCTTTGTTAATGTCAATTTGAACATTTACTAATGCATTATTCATTTTCTGTTAATGGACCTGAGCTGACATGAACTAACAATGTACTTTAATTAATTAATGCTAACGCTATAAATTATTAAGTTATGTACCAAATGTATTGCTCATTGCAAGTTAATATTGGTTGACTAATGTTAACTAATTTGTAAAATGTACAGAATAACTAATAAATCCAACCACAAAAAGTGGGTGTCACATCACTGAACCTGTTGGTTTGTTTGTTTGTTTATTGATACATAAATATCTGTGGCTATCTTTAAGTTTTGTTTTACAGTATTAAACATATTTATGTTTCCCATGACTATTTCCAAAGAGTGGGTAAACAGTAAAGAACAAACCATTCTCAATCAAATCCATGGAAACAGTTGCTATCTGACAAACACCTGCAATGAAGCATATCTTAACATCTGCTAACATGGAGCAAACATTCACGCAGAAAATAATTCCAGCAGCGTTTAACTAAATCATATTTAATTCTGCAACAATAAAAAAACACACAATTTCAGAATGTACTGTTCAAAATAATATCACAATTAAGATTCAACAAAACTACAGTGAAAAGCGAATGATACAAAAGCAAAGAAAAGAGGGGAATGTGAACTATGGCAGAGGTGAAAGAGGTGTGTGTATGTGTGTGTGTGTGCCTGTGTTCCTGCACCCTACCGCTCTGAGAGAGCCTTCGCTAATCCGTCTCGGCAGGGTCCACTCTCTACTCACTTCCCATCCCACCGAGGAGCCAGAGACTGTGCTCTCTTTCAGAGCGAAAGAGCGCATAGTTGCCCACCAGTAACTGAAAGGAAAGAGAAAAGAAAGGGCCATCGATTGCTGTGGCTTTTCCCGGGGCCCGAAGTACAGCCAGCCTGATGTATGTTTGTATTTGAGGGGGTGGGATGGAAAAAAAAAATAGAACTAGAACAAAATGGAGAGATGAGAGCTCTTAGCGCCTTATACACACACCAATAATTCTGGATCTATTTTAATCTCACTTTATCTCCGTGATGGAGAGCCACTTTGATTGAGTTGGTGTTTATTATCATAGAATCCTGTGGAAATCGACATGCCAGTCAGTGTAAGGTCAGCCCTACAAATAACAAAGAGTCCTTGTGCGTGCCATGCGTGGGCTTTGTGTAAAACCATCACACACTAGCTGTATCGCTGAAGAATCTTATTATACAATTGTTCCATTTAAAGTCGAGACGAAATAGTAACCCACTTTACTTTCGTAATGCATTATTTCTGAATAAAACCAAAGATTGCTAGCCGTTAGCTTTTTTTTTCTCTTTAACTCAAGTGCAGTTGCCTGGTTGGCAATTAATAGAGAAGCTTTTTGACCAGAATGGCGTAGTTATGGCATATAGCAGGACAGCAGGACTAACTACTAGTTCATCTTCATCCCAAAATTCTGCAACAATTGAATGAATGAATGAATGAATGAATGAATGAATGACTCAATTAATCAATCAATCAATCAATCAATCAATCAATCAATCCTTGCAGACATCAGACTAAAACATGCTTATGACCCTGGACCACAAACCCAGTCATAAGGATTTTTTTTTATATAATTGAGATTCATACATCATCTGAAAGCTTTCCATTGATGTATGGTTTGTTAGGATGGGACAATATTTGGCCGAGATTCAACTATTTGAAAATCTGGAATCGGAGGGTGCAAAAAAAATCGAAATATTGAGAAAATCGCCTTTAATCTTTGTCCGAATGAAGCTCTTAGCAATGCGTATTACTAATCAAAAATTAAGTTTTGATATATTTACGGTAGGAAACTGACAACGTATCTTTATGGAACATGATCTTTTCTTAATATCCTAATGATTTTTGGCATAAAAGAGAAATTTATAATTTTGACCCATACAATGTATTGTTGGCTATTGCTAGAAATATACCCCAGCGACTTAAGACTGGTTTTGTGGTCCAGGGTCACATATTTGACTATTGGTTAATATTAACCAGTAGCTTTGATTACTCTTAAACGTATATTGTATGGAGTGGACTGGAACTTTTCTTAAAGGGATAATTCACCCAAAATGAGAATTCTACTATCATTCCTTCTGTGTGGGAATGTGTGTAACCAAACAGTTGTCGGCAGCCACTGACTTCTATAGTATTTATATTTCCCCCCCTACTATGGAAGTCAATGGCTACCGGAAACTTTTGATTATTTTGTTTTCAGCAGCAGGAAAAAAAATAAATCCTCATACATTAACAACTTGAAGGTGAGTATATGATGAAAGGATTTTCATTTTTGGGTAAACTTTTCTTCCAAGGTATCTGCGTAAAAAAAAACAGGCATATGTTGTCTTTGGGGATAAATAAAATGCTGAAAATTGCTAACTGCAAATCATTTATATAATTCTTTCTACACAGAGCTAAATTTATGAAGATTCAACTTGGTTAGTTGGTTGGTAGGTATGTAGGTAGGTAAGTACGTAAGTTAGTATTGATGTTGTCGTTGTTATTTTATTGAAATAAATACTTTATTATATTTTATTCAGGCTAATTGAAAAGTTATATCAAAAAGCAAAAAGTCTACAAACAAACAGACAAACAAATAAAAATGATTTGGAATAACGTCAGCTGATGGATCATATAAAGCACAATAAGCCAAATACTGAGAAAGTAAAAAAAAAGCCATTTCTGATTTCTTCAGGTATACTACTACATGCACACACATGAAAATGCAACAAAACTACTTTTTACGATCCGTCTTAAACCATAATCTCCCTTGCCTTCACTTCATACTGCATGTCAGAACGTGAAGTTTAAAAATACCTCCTCCGAGGAACACGTTGCCATAGCGATGCAGAAACTGCATCGCCCCACCTTCCCCAAAAGCACCAGAGAGCTCAAACTAAATGTAACAAATGAAGAGAAGATCTTGGCGTAATGAGAAAGAGAGCGTGCCGGGAGAAGGAGAGAGTGTGTCTTCGGAAAAAGCTTTTACAGCGAGCTAATGCAGCCGGGCTCTTCAGCCGCGCAGTCGGCTAAAACACCCGCCGCAAGGATTAACGCTCTCCCGGTCACCATAGCAACTCCAGCCTGCCACAACAAGCTCTCAGTACTTGTTTTTTCTTTTCTTTTTAACAACAAGTTTTCCTGCGGAAATGAACAGGTGAATTTGAGAGGTTCTTAGGACGCCTGGCTTTCATAATGATTGACCTTTCGATAGCTGCGATCAGACGTGATTTAGTTTAATGGGATAGACAGCGGCAGAGAATGCAAGAGCAAAAGAGTGTGCGCTAGTGTAACGTTTAAGGTATAGATGGAGATACTGCTTTAGAAAAGGATGCTGGCTATGCTTTTCAAAGGATAATTTGAGAGTACATGTTTAAATGAAAATAAACTTTTAGAAGTAGCTATCTAATAGTGTTTGCTAGGGCAGAATGAGACCTCAGATTATGTAGTTTGTTAAAGAAATAGTTCACCCAAAAATGAAAATTATCCCATTGTTTACTCACCCTCAAGCCATCCTAGGCGTATATGACTTTCTTCTTTTCGACGAACACAATTATGTTAAAAATGTCCTGGCTCTTCCAAGCTTTATAACGGCAGTCAACATTTTGAAGTCCAATATAAGTGCATAAATCCATCATAAAAAGTGCTCCACATGGCTCCAGGGAGTTAATAAAGGACTTCTGAAGCGTTTGTGGAAGAAAAATATACATATTTAAAATTTTATAAACCATAATCTCTAGCTTCCGCTAACTGACGTACACACATTCATGAACGAGTGGCGTACCAGAGTATTAATGCTGTCAATAGATAAAAAAAATGTGATTATTCGCACATTTTTTTTTTCTGAAATTGATCGCGATTAATCGCAACTAATCCCACCTAACATTAAAGTTTTTAAATATACTTTGATATTGCAATGATTTCACATTCAGTCCTCAAATGTAGTAATGTACAAACAATGTAAAGACCGTGTATTTTTAATATTTGTTAAATATTTTTATGACTGAAAATTAGTATCACTGATACCAATATTACTCATGTCTTGTAGGAAATTGTTCTTTTTTCCCTAATATTTAACAATTGACCAAAGCCATTCAACAACACAGTATAATCGAGAGATATAATTTTTTACATTTATTAGACTTTAAAAAATAACTTCTAATTTAACCCCTCAAAGATCGGCGACGGCCTCGGATTATTGTTGTTTCACTTTCACAGCACGTTAAAACATCACACTCTTACTTGATCTGGACAAACTGTGAATCATTAGAAAGATTAAAGACTCTAGCTTCGATATTTGTCCGCTGTTTTGATGAAGAACAGCAGGCAGTTGAACTGCTCAGGACTAATAAGGGACTCATAACCAGCTATCACAACATATAAAAACAGTTGTGGATCATCCAGGAAATGGCACATAGTATTAAGATTGTAAACTTTTGCATATGGTCATATTTATAAATTCAGTTATTATTCTCAGTCTTGTGGAGCATATGTAAACATCTGTTATGTGAAATAGCTTATTCAGGACAGTGCTAAATAAAAAATAACATGCAAGTCGAAATCCAGGACCATATGGAACATTTGGCCTCTTGAATCAGACTTGAAACCTCTTCTTTCTCAGTCTTGACTCTGGCTTAAATGAGCTGGTCTCATTCACTGGACTAGGCTCATGAGAGAGTTTGCAATAATATATATATATAATTATTATTGCCCACAAATAATCTGAATGAATGCTCCCAAAGGAACAAAACATTACAAATGTGAACCGTTTAATAATCAATTACTTTTTCCTAGACAGCTATAATATAAAATGGCGAATAACTGGAGATTTCGGCTTGAATCGTATTCTTCTCAGATATTTCCAACTGCAATATTTCATGAGATGGCTTACATATAATTATAAAAGAAGGGTTTTATGTTGTCTAAAACATGATGCATGAATTAGCAGATGTAACAAGTAGAAATAGGGATTGATACACACACACACACACTGCACTGACATTAACACAGCATGTTCATTAGCCTCCCCCATTCCAGTTACTCAAGGGACCTGTCTAGAAACAATTCCCTAACATAGTTTTCACTTCTCTGGATTCAATTCTGCTTCTCTTTGCTGGTTTGCTGACCCCCATCCTAGCACACAGAGCCATCAAAGACATGGAGGACATTTAAGAGGTTTCTCTACCACACAGCCTCGATCCAGGCACAACAGGAGGGAGAGAAGGGGGAAAGAATGAGGAAAATGGACAAGTGCTCTCCTGCAGGATTTGAGTAGCGCTGAGTGGCCATGTTTGCTGTGTGGGCATCAAATCCTGTCAAAGTCTGAAAGCCTGACGTACAGGACAAGAAAAAAGAGTGAGAGAGAAAGATATACTTATGGTGTGTTCACACCAGACGCGAAGCGAATATGTGCATTGCGTCACTCGCTCTAGATTAATCGCGGTATGTTTTTCGAGACTGTGCGAATATAAAACAGCGCGATCAACCATGGTGGAGATAACTACAATCGCTGTTTTGTACCTGTTGTCAAAAAGTCCCAAATACAATGGAAAGCCAAAAGCCAAATTTCGCTGATTGGCTTGCGCAAGGACTCGTCATGCCAATTTTCCGCTCGAGTTGAAATTTTTTAACTTGCGCGGAAGACGCGATTGAGGCGAATATCAAATTCACACTACAACTGTTTTTGAGTGCTAAATTAATACATTTCAATTTAATTGAAAATGTTTGATATTAACAAAAAGTGTGTAGAATATATATATATTATATATATATATATATATATGTCTAACATTTTATATTATTTAATAATAATAATAATATCAAACCTGCATATATTTTAGTGTCAAAAAAGGTCATATTCACACTAAAACTGTTTTAGAGTGACATTTATTTAGTGCTATATTAATAAGTTTGAATTAAATTGAAAATGTTTAACATTACTTAAAAGTTGGTAGAATATATTTGTGTAACATTTAATATAATAATAATAATAATAATAATAATGATAATAATAATAACATTTGTGGTTGTTAAAATTGTAAATGTTTAACATTACTTAAAAGTTGGTAGAATATATTTGTGTAACATTTATATAATAATAATAATACAAGTTTGTGGTTGTTAAAATTGTGAAATATCAAAATATCACAATTTAAAATAACTGTTTTCTATTTTAAATGTAATTTATGTGATTTACTGACGTCAAACCTCAATTTTCAATGTTGAAAACTGCTTAATATTTTAGTATAACTGCATTTTTTTCAGAATTTATTGATGAATAGAAAGTTCACAAGAACAGCATTTATTTGAAATAATCTTTTGTAACTCCCACTTTTGATCAATTTAATGCATCCTTGCTTAATGAGAAGTATATATATCCACATATGAATTCCTCCAATTTTATGCACTTTTGTTCTCATTTCTTGTCTTTTCAAGCTCAGCTGGTATCAATCTGGTTCCCACATTTTCTTGTTTCCTTCAGTGAACTTCAAGAGCTCGTTGCATGCTGATATCAGACAGCAGAAGTCGAAAAGTGTAGGCAGACATTCCAAACATCAAAGTGATTGTTTTTAGGAACTGATTTGAATATCCTAGACTGAATGTAAACTAGAGTTTGAGTTTGCAAAAATCTTTCGTAAGCTCAAGAGGGAATTGGTTGCATTCTCCTGTTTTGGGGTTTTCACACACACACACACACACACACACACACACACACACACACACACACACA